>NW_020837969.1:29921399-30029356 GCF_003676395.1 Aethalodelphis obliquidens | reverse complement strand
GCATCCCCTAAACAGGCCCAGGTTGGAGAGCACCGATCTACACGGCAAAGTCTAGCCCTGGACTGTTTGTTGTTTCTGGCCACACCGTGCGGCTTGCGGGATTTTAGTTCCACGACCGGGGATCGAAACCGTGCCCCCCTGCCGTAGAAGTGGACCGCCAGGGAAGCCCCCAGCCCTGAGTTTTGTATTGGAGTGTACTTTACTGTGAGTTTAAGTCTCTTCTTGCTAGATTTTAAGCACTCTGAGGACACGAGTAGCATCTTATTCCTCTACCCAGGAGACAACTCGATTTTTAAATGAAAACACAATTTGCATGGTGGTTAAGTTCCCAAACCAGTCCTTAAGAGCCTGCTACCCTCACAGGATACTGGACAACCAGGACAGCTTCTCTCTACCACCGGCAAACATTGTGCCTTCGGGAAGACCTGTTCAAGTTCGAACTTGGGTGTCACTTGAGTCTGCAGTTCCCCTGTCCTGGGGCAAGGTTCCTGCGGGACAGGAACTGGGTGCAGGAGGGAGCGAAAGGAAAGGGTCCCCAGTAGAAGGGAGTCAAGGACCTGGGGGAGGGAGCTGAGGAAGGGGTTAGGGAGGGGCCAGCAGACGGGGAGCGGAGACAGAGGTTGGTGGGGAGGCTGCCTGTACGGATCACCTGGGGACGTTTTCATACAAAGAATGCCCATGCTTCATTCCAGGGTGTTAACATAAAGGGTAGGGCCCAGGCACCTGTATGTTTTTAAAGCTCGAAGGTGATTCCACCCCACGGCCAGGTCTCAGGCCCCCAGTTGCAGACTCTGGCTGGGCCTGCTGACTCTGCACTGGAGACCCAGCAGCGGGTGAGAAAGGCCAGTCACCCCGTCGTTGCACCATCACCAAGAGGGAAGCGGAAGACGCCAGGGCAGTGGGCAGAGAGGGGGAAAGGAGATCCCAGCCCCACGCTGGGTGTCTGTGAGTCAGGAGCAGCCTGTCTGTTTCTGGGGCTTCTAAATTTTCTGGAACAACGTAGGGCATAAGGCACGTTCCTATTTAATGGCAGATGGTTTTAGGAAGGCGCGGCCAACCCTTGCTTTCTGCTCAAGGGTTCTCCTGCCACCAAGGGCCTCAAGGGAGCTCCCACTCCCTTAACTGGGAAGCAGGGGGTTGATTCTTTCCCATCACCAAGGAAGGAGCTGAGGTGCCCACAGAGATGTGACACACCTCCCAGGGGAAGCCTTTTTGCTAGAAGCAACATTGTTTCTTGAAAGAGAAAAATGTCCCCATCTTCTAGTGAGAGTAACAAGAACACAGAAATGACCAGAAGACCTATCTACAGATTCCTAAATTCATGGAATGCCAGGGCCAGAGGGTTCTACGGCTGCCCCATCATTCACCACGAGTCCTCTAAGCCTCACCTTGAGGAAATGACTTCCTCAAGCAGCCGGGTGAAGACAGACAGAGGTCCTAACTCCCAGAGTCAATCGGATGCTTTGGCAAAGCACAGCCCGAGAAAGGAAGGCGGAAACTGGCAGGTGTTTAGAGTCTGTTTTGCACCAAGCCGGCTGCACACTGTCAGTTCATCCTAACAACCCATTTCACAGATGAGGAAAGTCGGGATGGAGCAGGAGAAGCAAGTGCTCCGGGTCACATGGGTACTGGGTAGTCAGGCGAGGATTTGAACCCAGCCCTTGTTGATTCTCAAATACCACGCACTTTCCTTTATACCAGGCCACCTCCTGTGAGACAGTCCTTCACATCTACCAGGACCTGCTCATTATCTAAGAGTTGATTATCACTGAAAGGTAAATACAAGAGCCGGACCAGCAGGGTTACACCAAGACGCCCTAAACAGTTGCCCAAACTGGGCAGGGCAAGAACTAGTCAAACTGGCTCTTGGGTGCCAAACTCCAAAAGACCAGGATTCAGAGAGTGAACAGGGGGAAGGAGAGATGCTGGGCCTTCTGGCCTTCTCCTATGTGTCTCCTGGGTGCCTGGCAGTCAGTCAGGACCTTAAACTCAATAAGCCCACTCCTCACACCTTTCCTCAACTCAGCCTCCAACACATTTGCCTCAAACTCAATCATCACGTCCCCTCCAAGCTCTAAATGATTCCCTCCCCAACCTCCCCACGTCCATCAGCCGCTCCACGTTCTCCCACAGTCAACCAGGTTACCACGCCTTTGACCACTGAACTTCGCCCTTCGGTCAGACACCAAGCCTGCCACCGTCTTCCTTCAATCGGCCTTTAGACCTATCTGTCCCTTCCTCTCTGTTCCCACTGCAACACCACCGTGCAGACACCCCAGGAAAATCCAGGACAAATTCCTCACTGTCTTCCCCGATTCCAGGCCCTCCCATGTCCCCGCCCATCCTGATGTCACTGCCAGAACAAACGTGAACAAATAGCACCTCTGTAGTGCTTTAGAGTTTATCAAAGCACTCTCCCATTCATTACTTTATTTAATCTTCACAGCAACAATGTCAGAGGTAGAGACAACAGAGGCTCAAAAACAGGGGTGTTTCCCAATTAACGTGTTCATCAAGTTGTCCTGTGCCTGGCTGATGTAACTAAACAGGATGGATTCTGAAGCAAAATCTGATATGCAGCCCTTCTCGCAAACACACAGTTGCCTGCTTTGCCTTAGAGACATTTTTAAAAATAATAAAATGGCATTCTTTTGTATATAAATAGATATATAACTATATAAAAAGAGATGTATATAACAGATACACTAAACAAATGCTGAAGGTTACAATCTAAAGCAAAACTTAACGACAATATAACCGAAGACAAATTTTAAGAAAACTTAGAACAGTCATCCCCATGGTTCTGCATTAGTAAAACCTCTGCTAAGTTTCATAGCTTCCACCTCTTCAGCTCCTTGGACTTTAATACCCAGTAGTGCTAGCTATTAACATGATTGCCCCAAAGTGCTTCTTAATTTTTACTTCTTTTTAATTTAAACAAAGTACATCTTGTTATAAAAACGAGAATCGCCCTAAAGAGTAAGATTCCTATAGAAAGGGCATAAAACAAAATTACACTTACAGTATTTTATATTAACTCTCGAAAAGTCCATACAACATTCTAATTCTAAAACCATTAATTTAATAATAATTTACCCTAAGCAGAATTTGCATTTTGATGGAAAAAAAAAAAAAAAGATCTGTTGCTCGAAATCTTCTTTTTGGAGTTTTTTTCCCCAAAGGCATTCTGCATTCTACGCTAACCCAGTATGGACAAAAACAGGCCAGAAATTCCACTTAACCCTTGAAATCATGTGTCTCCATGGATAGTTAATACACCAATTACATAAAATCCATGAATTAACAACACTTTGCCCCCCAAACTGATAAAGATCTGAAAGTTATCATGATGGTTACATGTGCTGAGAATATATGTCTCTGGACAGACACACAAGAACCTGGAAACCCTGGCTGCCTCTAGTTAGGGGACCTGTGACTGGGGGCCAGGAGTGGAAGGGAGACACAGGTCACTAAATCAGCTTTCCCACATTTAGAATTTTATACCATGTGTATGTATTGGCCTTTTTTTTTTTTTTTTTTGCGGTGCGCGGGCCTCTCACTGCTTTGGCCTCTCCCGTTGCGGAGCACAGGCTCCGGACGTGCAGGCTCAGCGGCCATGGCTCACGGACCCAGCCGCTCCGCGGCATGTGGGATCTTCCCGGACCGGGGCACGAACCCGTGTGCCCTGCGTCGGCAGGCGGACTCTCAACCACTGTGCCACCAGGGAAGCCCTTGGCCATTTTTTAAAGAAAGTTATCATCCTGCTTCTTGGCATTTTGACTTTCTTGGCAGGTTTAGCATATGATGCAAAAATCTTTTAAACATTGTTGGATTTCAGCCAAATTTGCTCAAAGAGGTTTTTGATACAGAAAATGCAATTTTTTAAAAAAATAGCAATTTTCACCCAGGCTTTAAGGCAAAACTATTGTCCATTCCATGTTATATGTTAATATCATTTTCTACCACTCTTCTGTATTCTTTCTACTAAAATGTAGCCAAATATCCATCTTTTTGTAATACTGCTGAAGCTCTTTGCACCTTTCAGTGGAAAGAACGGCTTTCAGCTTTAAAAAAAAAAAAAAAAAAAGCAAAAAGCAAAGGGCTTTTATCGGGGCCCCAGAGTTACGAGGAGAAATGCTATCTTTTTGGATATTACGATGATTCATAATTCACATTATGGCCTTTGTAAAGTAAAAGCATCTGAGTATTTACTGGCAAAAGAGAGAAAATACAATCTACAGAGTAAATCTGACAAGGACAACTATCTAGTGCAATATTGTTTTCATGCTTCTGTTTATCCTTTGTTCGGGACATTATAATTTAGTCTCGCAATTACCCATCCACGTGGGCATCACAAGAGTTGTACGTAAGCATCGCCGTGCAGCTAAAACATAGTTGGTTACTCGGTCGGTAATAAAGTAGAGCAGGCCAATTAAGAAATTTCACCTTTTCTGTCATGACAGGGACCAACATTAAATTAAATACATGTGCTGGTGCCATAATATCATTGTAATGTTTGGCAGGAAATCCAGCCAATGTTTGTCTCTATTCAGGAATTATCTGTGTGCTCGATATTGTCAGCAGGTTGATTTTTAAATGCATGAACCAAATCAGGGGCCATAATCAATAGTATTGAAACTTTCCATTTATAGGGTCCTTTTTAGCTAATGGGTTTCATCCTCTGTTTGGTGCCACCACTGCCTGGATTAAAAAAGCCTTGATTTGGGCTTCCCTGGTGGCGCAGTGGTTGAGAGTCCGCCTGCCGATGCAGGGGATGCAGGTTCGTGCCCTGGTCCGGGAAGATTCCACATGCCACGGAGCGGCTGGGCCCGTGAGCCATGGCCGCTGAGCCTGCGCGTCTGGAGCGTGTGCTCCGCAACGGGAGAGGCCACAACAGTGAGAGGCCCGCGTACCGCAAAAAAAAAAAAAAAAAAGCCTTGATTTCATACTTTATCATATGGATTCTAAATTCCATCAGGCACTCAAGGCTGTACCTGGTCCAGCACGCTGATCCCCCACACGCAAGCACCACCATCCCGCCAGTGGACATGCCGCTGGCCTCCTAAATCTGCCGTTTTGCTGCAGCTCTGCTTCCAAGGGCTGTCCTCAGGTTAGTGGATCCATTCCGTCCCCCTGCGTAGAGCCAAGACCATGACCGTCCACAGTGCGGTGTGCGAAGCCAGCTCCCTTGGGACCACTCACGGCAGGTCCCCCGGGGCATCTGGCTAAGCCTTTGCCGACTTCGGCCTGAGCTCAGACCCTCGTCGGGCTCCCTCCCCTTCCCTGTCCTGCTTCCCAGTTCTCTCCTTAAAAAAGAACTTTCCACAAATCCTTGTCTCGGTGAGTCCTGGTCTCAGGGTCTCCTTCTGGGGAACTGAAGCCTGAACACCCTCCAAGCAGGCAAGCTCGCCTTCCCTCCTGGGTGCTGCCTCTGTCCCATAGTGATGCTGCTTCCCTCACAGGTGCCCTCCTGTCCCCTTGGGCTGTGCTTAGGACAAGGCGCCTAACAGTCAAGTGAGATACTGTAAGTGAGAACACTTCAAACCTGTAAAATGCGCTACAAACATGAATCGCTAGTAGCAATAATGACTCTAACCTTGCTCATCCTTGCAGACCTGGATCTAAGCCACCCCTCCTTGAAGGGGTGCCCTGCAGTTCTCCCTGCAGCAATTTTATCTAATCCTCTATATCCTCACTTACAGTGCAAGCTCCAGGAAGGCCCAGACTTTGTCTAATGCACTGTTGCAGCCTCAGCATCTAGGCTGATGCCTGGCACATGGGGCATATTTAGCAAATATGTGTTAAATAATGATGCTGAATTCAAAGGTCTTGCTCTAGTCTCAGCCCCTTGGGAAACAGAAGGGCGAAAAGCCGCGTTAAGGACCACCCAAAGTGCCTACGATGACTTGCCTAACGTACAAAACAACTCAGTGGCAGAGCCAGGACCTCATCCTTATCTCTTGTCTCCCAGGCCTGGGACCGTTCCATCTGAGACTCCACCTCCAGGCCCTACATCTTCCCTGGACCGCAGGGGAAAACTGCAACCCCTTCTCCTTCACCCAAACTATTGGCATCTGGGCTGTTCACTTTAATGATACGCCACCTTGTTATAAAGACGGACTGGGTGACTTCCTTGGTGGCACAGTGGTTAAGAATCCGCCTGCCAATGCAGGGGACACAGGTTCGATTCCCTGGCCCGCGAAGATCCCACATGCTGCGGAGCAACTAAGCCCGTGCGCCACAACTACTGAGCCTGCACTCTAGAGCTTGTGAGCCACAACTACTGAGCCTATGCACCACAACTACTGAAGCCCGTGTGCCTAGAGCTCGTGCTCTGCAACGAAGAGTAGCCCCCGCTCGCTGCAACTAGAGAAAGCCCGTGTGCAGCAACGAAGACCCAACGCAGCCAAACATAAATAAATGAAATTTTAAAATTTATTTTAAAATAATAAATAAAGAGGGACTGGGATTTTTTAGCACTGTAGGGTTTTTTGTTTTTGTTGTTGCTGCTTACCAGTAAATTTATTTTATTTTATTTTTTTATTGAAGTATAGTTGATTTACACAGTTGTGTTAATTTCTGTTGTACAGCAAAGTGATTCAGTTATACGTGTATATATATATACATTCTTTTTTCTAACATATTCTTTTCCATTGTGGTTTATCACAGGATACTGAATACAGTTCTCTGGGCTACACAGTAGGACCTTGTTGTTTAACCATTCTCTATATAAAAGCTTTCATCTGCCAGTCCCAAAGTCCCACTCCGTCCCTCCCCTGCCCCCCTGCCCCCTCAGCAACCACTAGCACTGTAGTTTTATGTGTGCTGTTTTCACCTCCCCAACTAAACCTGAAGCTTCCTGGTGAATTCCCCTCCACACCATCTCCAGGACCCTGCACAGGACGGCCCACACACATCCGCTGGAGGAAAGAGGCAGACAAAGATGAGGCGTGCAGACGCTGAAGCCAGACAGACCTGGCTCCAGGGCCCGCTCGGCATTTACCACCTGCATGGCCTTGAACGAAGCCGCTGACCATCTCTGCACCTTGCAGAGAAAGTGAGAGAGTCCCCGCGCCCCAGGATTACCAGGAGGACCTAATGAGATAACACATGCCAAGCATTCGGCACAATGGCTGGTATATGGCAACCGCTCAGTAAGTATAACCCGCAGTTAGTAATACTAGTAGCAGTGGTAGTAAAAACAGGCTCCCAAACACCGACTTCCAAGTGGTTTAAACAGGCAAAGATCAAAGACCTGAGTTCAGAAAAAATCCTGCTTATTAATGCCTATTAAATACCTAAACTATTATATCAGGTGTCTCCTTTTCCTTATAAACTTAAGATGTTCAGTAACTACACACAGTCCCCAATGTCCTTCTCCACAGGGAAAGGCCAACCCCCCTCCCCCCAAGTTTGCTTTTCTGGGTCACCTCCCATCCATCTCCTCCTGACTCCTGGCTCCCTGCTTCGCCCCACTCTGCAGAGCTTGCATTGGGTGTAGACTCCATCCCCAGTCCCAGGAGAACAGTGCTGGACACTTTGCATTTCACAAAGGTGTCCCTTCTGATAGTCTCATTCGTTCATTCAATGAGCGCACATTTATCAAAAGCTGGACACTTGGATCAAAAGCCAGACGACCACCTGCCCTCTAGAGGACCTCCCAGCCCTGAGAGTCCCCCAGCTTCTCTTTCTTAATCACAGACTCACCTTTGAGAGCTCTCCTTCCTCCCAAGCAGCATTAGGATGACTGTCTCATTCTCAGCAATAAGAGCAGGCGAGCTGGATTCAGACGGCCAGGGTTAGAATACTGGCTCAGTCACGTTCTTATGACAAAACCATGGGCAAATTTCTTTCCCTCTCTGCTTCACCCACCTCACCTTTAGAATGAGGATAATGATGCCTACCAACTAGACCTGTCAGAATGAAATGAAAACCCAATGAGCCTATATGGGATAAGAACCTAAAACAAGAGTGGATATATGCATATGTGTAACTGATTCACTTTGCTGTACACCTGAAACTAACACAACATTGTAAATCAACTATATTCCAATAAAAATAAATAAATAAATAAAAATATAAGAGAGTGAGATAATAAAAACATTTTTCTAAATGTTTTATTTAGAAAAAGTGAAAAAGTCTTAAAGTTAGACTAATTGCCTTTTTTAAAATAAATTTATTTATTTATTTAATTTTGGCTGCGTTGGGTCCTCGTTGCTGCACGTGGGCTTCCCCTGGTTGTGGTGAACGGGGACCACTCTTCGTTTTGGTGCATGGACTTCTCATTGCAGTGGCTTCTTTTGTTTCGGAGCACGGGCTCTAGGCGCGTGGGCTTCAGTAGTTGTGGCACGCGGGCTCAGTAGTTGTGGCTCGCGGGCTCTAGAGCACAGGCTCAGTAGTTGTGGCGCACGGGCTTAGCTGCTCCGTGGCATGTGGGATCTTCCCAGACCAGGGATCGAACCCGTGTCCCCTGCATTGGCAGGCGGATTCTTAACCACTGTGCCACCAGGGAAGTCCCAAATTAGAGTAACTGTATCCAAAATGCCTACTAACTGTTATGCAATAAAATCATTTATATACTCAAAAAAAAAACCAATGAAGTCTTTAGAACAGCGCACGGCACATATTAATAAATGCTCACTGATACCATTTTACAGCTTACAAAAAAGATCTACCCTTTAGCTGGAACGGCTGTTTGGCGTTAACACAACGAAGTGCTAAGCTAACCACTGAAGAAGAAGCAGTAAAATGTTCTGAACTATTGCTATGTCACAGCAAGACTCTCCTTTTCCAGGCATCTGCCAAGTCAGCTAAAACCTCTGCTTCCAGGGAAAACGTAAAGAATCTCGAGCAGGGACCACAAGTTCTATTTGTAACTCAAACTCGAAGAAGGCTCTGGAACAAAGAGCATCCTGACAGCTCAGGGGGCAGAGAGGTGCAGGAGGCTGCCCTGGGCAGGGGGCGACCTGCCGCAGAGGCTGACCCCAGAGACCCCTGCAAGGCGGCCCGAGGCACAGCGCCCGAGGGAAGTGCAGGTTCTGGAACCAAGGAACAGCCGAATCAGAGGGCAGGACACAGCAAGGGAAATCCCGAGCACTGCCAACAGTTGAGGCTCGAGACGGTGGCAGTGTGGTCCTGGGTGATCCGTTGCCAACAGCAAGACCCTCAGCCTGTGGCCCAGGGCGTGAAGGAGGGCCCAGTCTCAGGGCAGGGAGCTGGCAACAGCTGGGCAGGATTCCCCAAGCATGTGAATTTCCGATAACAACGGTCCAGGCAGGAAGCATGGCACTAAGCAGGTAAATCAGGACAAAAATCCATTCGAAACACCTGAGCTTATAAGGCAGGTGAGCAGGAGAAGGTACACAAAGGGAGAAAAGGGAAAGAGTAGACCCAGAGAACACAGCCTGGGGCTCAGCCTGGCCCATCAGAAGCCAAGTGTACTGGCAACAAAGACTTGAGTCCAATCCCTCTAACGGTGGGAAGGCAGCACCTTAAATGCTACTTCCTTGCATAGTAGATGTGTTGGCCCAGCTGTGGGCACCCGTGCAGAGCAATGGAGGGAAAATGATGTAGCAGAGCCCAAAGGCAAACCCAAGACCAAAACATGGTAAGAGGCGAGCATTCCAGGTACGTCAAGGATGGGAGGGTCTGTGTGTAGGTTTCACTCTGCACGCTCAGCACGTTAAATGAAAGTAGCCCACAGAAGGGTTTACCAGGGATGTGGGGTGAAACACGGGGCTTCTATCTAGGGTTAAGTCTTTCCCAGAGAAGGTGGTTAGTGGCAGTGACTTGAGTACGCTGTCTGTATTTATAGCATTTTCTCTCAGCCATCAAATCCAGAGGACAAATGCCAAAGGCCTCTAGAGGATGAGTACCCGGATTTTTTCCACTTCACCTCTTAAAGCAAAACCCCTCCCCTAACATTCAGACTCTCCTCTGCCCAAGTCTCTGAACGAGAGCCAGCTCTCAGCCCACACCCCTTCCCGCCCCAACAGGGCCGTGACCCACGACCTTGCTGGGTCCACAGGCCATGCCAGGCCTTGGGGCGGGAAGGGGTATGGGACCCACCAGATTGCTCCAGGGCAGCAGGAAGGGAAGACTGAACAACACTCAGAGCGCCAGAAAAGAAGACCTGAGATCCCAAATCAGGAGCAGAGCAACTTTTTCCCAGACTGGTGATGACTCAAGGGATTCCCGGGCACAGCAGTAAAGCCTCGGGGGCTGTCTTCGTGCCTGATGCCCCAGAACGCTAAGCGAGTCACCCCGTTCTGCAGCGTCCTTGCCAAAGTCAACTCCAATGTGAGCCTCAGTTTCTCATCTGTCACAAACTGGGTGGCCCCCAAAGGCACCTCCCACCCAGGATCCTATGACTCCCTGAGCAGGAGACCAAACAGGTCCAACCTTTGTCCAGTTCAGGGAACCAGGTCAATTCTCTGCTGGGCAGGAGCCCCAGACTGGAAGAACAGGAGTGGTCACGAGGCTGCACTCCTGACACAGGTAAGAGGAAGGAAGCCATGCCTCAGAGCCTGCATCCAGCCCAGCCGGCCTCTGCCGGACTTTTGCAAGGGTTAAATTCCTAGGCCTGAGAAAAGGCACCAGATCCCCAGGGGCAGGAGAGAGATGAGCTTCCTCCTCCTCCAGCTAAGGTCTGGGATGGTTTCCTGTGCATGTGTGTATGCGTGCATGCGTGTGTGTATGCATGTGTGTGTGTGTGTGTGTGTGTGTGTGTGTACACGCACGCGCGCACCTTTGTGGGGTTTTTCCCTCCCTCCTGACCAGCAGGTTGTGCTGCCCATGACAGAGGGAGCCCCTGAGGCTAACCCTGTGTGCATCCCCCCAGCAATGATGGGCGGCCGGCCACCCTGCCCCTTCCCATACCACCTCTCACCTGGGGGTTGTCCATGTACCAGAGAAGGCAGTTGGCCTGCGTGTCCAGAATAAAGTACCTCCGCAGAAACTTGCCGCTGTTCTCATTCTCCTCGATGTCCAGAAACCCACAGATGCGGTTCTGCCGATCCACATAAGGCATTCCTGGGCTCTGCTCACATCACCCTGTGTGGCAGGAGGGAGGGAGGGGCCGTGAGAAGGAGAGTACAGCGGGTGCCTCACTCCGGCCTGACTCCCCTCTGCAGAAGGGAGGCTGCCACCCTCTCCCACGGGTGTCCTTCCCCAGGGCCCCAGATGTCCCACCCCAACCAGACCCCGGAAACTTCTGTCAACTCTGTTCCATGAACAGTCACCAAAATCCATTAATTCAACTAACTTTCCTGAGGCTCCGCTACGTGCCAAGCAGAGCGCTAGGCAACTTTACACGCATGGAAGATGTGAGTCCAGACTCTGGGTCAGGGGCCTGGGTTCAAATCCCAGTTCTTGTCACTTACTGATGTTTGTGTGACCACAAACTGTTTAATCTTTCCATGCCTCAGTTTCTGCATCTGTAAAATGGGGATAATAATAGGACCTACACCAGATTTTGGCGAGAATTAAGTACGTGACAGACAAAGCATTCATAAACACTAGGTATTGTTATCACTCTTCAGAAAAGCCTTGTGAAGTAGGTTATAACCCAATTTATATGTAAAGAAACTACTGCAGAAAGGATTTGAGCTCCCGTGCAAACACCTGGATAAACTCTGCCGAGAATTCAGGTGTGAAGAGCAGCCCCTCCAGCTCCATGAAGGTACCAAGGAATCAAATCCGAGGGGTTCCTGGGGCAGGGCCACACCCCTCAGCCCCAGGACCACTTCCTTCACTTTGCCATTTCCCAGAAGCCACTTGTAATCGAAGGAATGAGGGAGCAGAAGAAAGCCCAAACCTGAACACTTTCCTGATTGCAGAAGAGGGTCCGGCGATTTGAGACATTCCGCACCCTCAGACAGGCCTCCCCTCTCCTGGCTCCCTTCCGTCTGTCTGAAGAGCCAAAGGAAAAGGCAGGAGCTCTGTTCTCCTCCCCAAGAGGAAAAGCACCCTCCAACAGGCAGCTACACCCCACCTGGACGCACAATGCACTGCAGAAGTGCGACACGGTGCCCAGGGTTAGAAAACCCCATGTGACAGTCAGAACTTCAAGGACAGACGCCACCCACCCCACCCACCCCTGGTCCTGCTTGGCTCCAACAAAGCAAAAATTCACTGTGACCCAAGCCCGCCATGGCCCTGAGCCTATGACTAAGCACAGCTGAGAGACGGCTGGCTTCGGGCCGTGCCCTGCACCATGACCCTGGGTGAGCCCCTGAGCTACCAAGATGCCAAGCCCGCAGGCTTCCTGGCCAGGAGGAAAGTCCCACATGCAGAGACACACATTTCCACAAGACGAGGCGAATTCTAAGGATGTGGATGGTGGCGGGGCCTTGCGGTGCTGAGACGCTGCCCCAAGAAAAAAATACCCTGCTCACACACCAGGATGCCAGGAAACAGTGAATCCCTTGATTCCAGGTAAGGTCAGGCAGAATCCCAACGGGGCAGATGACTCAGTCAGGAGGGAGGCGGGTCAGGGGATCCCGCGGCGACTCGCTGGGCAATGATGGGAGACAAAAAGGAAAGCAGCCAGGGAAACAGGACACAGATGAAACAGCACAGCTAGAAAGGAGTAAAAGAGGAGGAGAGAAAAGGAGAAAAAGTGGAAAGAGGAGGTTTAGAAAGAGGGCAGAGGAGAACGAAGTAGCAGCACAGTGGGAGAGGAGGACCCCGAGGGTGAGGGCCAGGGGGGAGACACCCCTGCACGCAGTGCATCACGTGGTCAGAGGTCCCTGTGGCCAGATCCCCAGCTTCTCGGTACCTCCCCAAACTAAGCCTCCATCCCAGCTCCCGTCTCACCACTGGCCAAAGTGAGTTCAGGAAAGGGAGAGAGATGGGTTCAAGCCAAGGGGTAGGGTCAAAAATGGGGAGGGAGAGGCCCAGCGCTGGTTGGGGAGGAAGCAGATCCCTGAGAAAGGATGCAGCTTCCCCCAGGGAATCAGGGGAAATCAGGAGTCCCAGGCAGAAAGGCTGGGTCAGCCCTGCAGTGAGGGTGCACCCAACCCCCAAGAAAACTCAGCAAATTCCCCTGATGCCAGCGCAGCCACAGAGACAGACGTTCCGGGGGATTCAGCGCTGTCGCCACCCGGGACATCCCTAAGGGGAAGGGTATAAACTGCAGTGGATGACAAAGCCAACTGTCTCTGGGTGCAGCCAGTAAGCACAGCACCCGACTTCACGCTGCCTTTCCAATGTCCCCTCTTCAGCCCAAGGGGCCTGTCTTTTTCTCAAGTCAGAGGCCAGAGAAGCCACTGTTTCCACAATCCTCCAACAGTCTACTCTTGTAGAGGGGGCTTCCCACTTGCATGGTGGGAGAGGACCCTCAGGGACCAAAAGGAAAGATGATAAAAAGAAGAAATCTGGTTACACATCTCCTGACTGTGGTTCTAGCCCAGAAAAAAAAAAGCTGCTCTGATGTCCTGAGAAGCAGCTGAGTCACAGGGCTCATCAGCATGTGGGAGGTGGGTGGGGGCAGGATGGGCGGCAGGAGAACCAAGCATCACACGGGAAGTGTGGTTAGAACGAACAAGCCCACCCACACAGAAGCGACAAACCCAAAGATGGCGCAGACACACAAACCTGAGGTCCCGAGCCCGGTCCTCTGACAGTGCATCCTCATCCCGTGGGTGCATCCCTTGTCCCAGCAGCTGCTGGTACAGAGAGCCAGCCGCCACCGGCCCCCAATCCCCTCTCCCTGCTTCTTCAACCTGCCCCCCAGCATCGTCCAAGTCTCCGCTGGCTCCTCCCCTTTTTCCCAGAGAGGCTCCTCGGATGGGATTAACTCTGCCACCACCCCCCCAGCCCCGAAAACCAGGCAGGGAGGGGAGAAAAGGAAGTACCAGCAGCCGATCCATAAGGGGGAGGACACCCTGATGCACATACACATACTGTCTATCACCTCTTCGAAATGTCCCTTCCAACTTGCATGACACTCCTCGGCTATACAGTTCTAGCCTGTCTTTTAAACTTTAAAATCACTTGTTATCTTAAATTTCATTTTAACCGAGTTCCCCAGTGTAAAAATACTGGGGGGAGGGTGACACTGGGTGATGCGCCCCAGGAGTTGCCCCATGCCCACCCCCACTGTATCCTGGGTCCCTCAACTGGACAATGACTCTCAGCCCATCTCCTGGGGCAGCGTGCAAAGTGTTCTGGCTGTGTCAGAGCACCGGACAGTACTCTCTCAGGCCAGCCCCTCCACCTTCGCTCTGATTCCGTAACGAGACCACCCAGCGAGGAGCTCCTAGGCCATCACAACACACGGACAAGAAAGAGCACAGACTCTGTGCCCAGCAAGGGACCTCGGCCCACCGCACTCAGCACCCTGTCTTTCCAAAGCACGCCAATCTCCCCAGTGTCTTCCATTTCTAGTGCAAAATTCACAATATAACAATGCTAGCATTAAAAAAAAAATCACTCTAGGGTTTCCCTGGTGGCGCAGTGGTTGAAAGTCCACCTGCCGATGCAGGGGACACGGGTTCGTGCCCTGGTCCGGGAAGATCCCACATGCCACGGAGCGGCTGGGCCCGTGAGTCATGGCCGCTGAGCCTGTGCGTCTGGAGCCTGTGCTCCGCAACGGGAGAGGCCACGGCAGTGAGAGGCCCGCGTACCGCTAAAAAAAAAAAAAATCACTCTAGCCAACTGTTTTCACTTTTGCATGCTTTTTCATGCTTCTGTCCACATAATCAACCTTCTTAAAACTTTAAATTATACCGTAAACATGTTCCATGTTTTACACAGTCTTTATAATCAGTGTTTTTAATGGTTGCATAACATCACTGGACTGGATTTACTTTAATTTACTTAAACCATTTCTCCATGATTAGACAGTTAGATGATATCCAATTTTTCTAATGCTAAAATTCATCTTTTTATACTTTCTTCTTCTTTTACACATGGATACAGCATAAATTCCAAGTAGTAATAAGACTAGACCATAGGTTATGAACTTTTATAACTCTTGAGACTTATTACAAAATTGCTTTCTAAAAGTATTTCATCTGTTTACACTGCAGCCAGCAATATATTGTTACCACTGCTATAATCTTACATACATTGAATGTTCTCATTATTTTAAACTGTGGCTAGTTTAAATATATAATGACGCCCAGTGAGGCAGAACATTTTTTCATGTTTCTTTCCTGCTTCACATTCCTTCCTAGACTTTGTTAAATGCAAATCAAAATTATGTGTGGGGCTTCCCTGGTGGCGCAGTGGTTGAGAGTCCGCCTGCCGATGCTGGGGACACGGGTTCGTGCCCCGGTCCGGGAAGATCCCACATGCCGCGGAGCGGCTGGGCCCGTGAGCCATGGCCGCTAGGCCTGCGCGTCTGGAGCCTGTGCTCCGCGACGGGAGAGACCACAACAGTGAGAGGCCCGCGTACAGCAAAAAAAAAATTATGTCTGCACACAATCAATTTCTCTCTCTCTCTCTCTCTCTCCGTCTCCCTCCCTCCCTCTCTCCCTTTCTCTCTCTCTCTCTCTCTCTCTCTCTCACAAACACACACACCCCAAACAAAACCAAAACATAGCCTCAATAATTCAAATAAGTAAATAATGTACCTTAATGAAAAGTAAAATAGAAAAGCAGCAAGTTTTACACCATCTAGATTTCCTTAGTACATAAGTTGCTAAGTATGTGCTGCAAATGAAAATATGTTAAACATTTAATTGATGGTAAAAGTGAAACTTTCTTTTTTGGCCACGAGGCTTGCAGGACCTTAGCTCCACCACCAGGGAGGGATCAAACCCGGGCCCCCTGCAGTGGAAGCACAGAGTCCTAACCACTGGACCCCCAGGGAATTCCCAAAAGTGAAACTTTTAGAAAGAAAGGGACTTTGCATGGAGTTACCCATTGATCAGCAGCAGAAAATGGGTTAAATGTCAACTAACCTGAGATTCCTGGCCAACACTTGCCAGCTGACGAGATGAAGCTCATGAGAAAAGAATCAATGGCTGCCCACCATCGAATGAGATGAGGGCACAGGGCAACATCCCCGTCCCAAATATCTCCTCTACTGCCCATTCCAGTGCCTTAGCCTCCATCATTGGAGGAGATTCAAGCCAAGAATAAAATTCTCCCCTAGGAATTGAGACAACGGACATCTTTATCAGGCTCATTAATATACAAGAGACAACTTGGGACCAAGACCCTAAGAAAATAAAACAGGTCCCAATGGGAGACTGAGGCATTAGCAGGGAAGAAAAGTAAGAAGGCTGTCTCCTGAAGACACTTCTTAGGATTCTTATACACCCGGGACAGTAGTATGAAGCTTTCCGGAAAGCAGTTTGGCGGTATGGAACTAGAGAGCTAAAAATGTTCCTATCCTTTGACCCAGAAATTCTACTTCTAGAATTCCATCCAAGTAAATAAACAAAGATGCAAATACAGATTAAAATAAAACGATGGCAACTGCAACAGAATTTATAATGACACAAAGTTGGAAATGCCCTGAATGTCCAAATGATTAGGGAATAATAAATAAATGATAGGACATTCACATAAGGAAATGTTGCACAATCTTTAAATAGCTATGTTTTCAAGTACTTAAATGAATTAGGGAAAAACTCCCCCAAAGCTTTTTAAAGATACAATAATATGATTTAGAATATGATCCCAGTCCTCTAAGTGTTATTTTTATATTTCTATATTTGGATAGAAAAAGACTGACATCCAGGCACCAAAATATTAGCAGTTATTATCTATGGGTCACAGGCGAATTTTATCTACATCTATATTTTTTTCCATATTTTCCAAATTTTCTACAGGAAATGTATGTTACTTTATTTAGCAGGAGGGAAAGCTATTTAACTCCACACACACCCCCATCCCCAGCGTACAAGTTTTGAAGCTGAGAATAAATTTCTCAATTCTCCAGAGTCCATAAACAAGCAAAACCTTGCCTAAATTATAGCGCTCTTGGGACTTCTTAGTGTTTCAAAGTCTTAAATCTAATAAAGCCATGTTCCACCCATCACAATTGCCCAAAAGCTAGGTACCTACCCAGAGGGCTTTGGCACCCTCCAATCTAGTTGGGTTTCTTACTTCCTACTGCAGCCTCCCCTAAGAGAGGCTCTTTCTTTCCTCTGTGGGTTTGGTTGCTTGCTCTCTGGTCTTCATAAGAGGAGCCCCTGTCCTGGGGGTCAACTGAAGATTCACACGCAAGTCAGTGCCTCTTTCCCTCTGCTGTCACAGAGCCTGCAGCACAGCACGCCCAGAAGCAGGGATCCCGACAAAGACCGCCCCCAGTGGAATTTTCCTTCTTGAAACTTGGGAGATGGGACTGACGTCTTTAAGTTAAATGTCTAGATAGATGAATGAAAAGATGGATAAATAGGTTTGTTTGTTTTTTTAAAGAAAAGCTGAAGAGCTATTAAGTCATGAAAGCTCTGGCTTACTGTACTGGACGTCTTATTTGTAAGATCTCTAATGTGGCTTGAAGATACAGGAAAAAATAGAGTGAAATAAGGGAGATTCATCTGCCTGATCGTCCTGATACTTCTGAGGTAAATACAAACGAAAGAAAGTGGTAACAGAGATAAAGCCTTAAATGGTATTGGCCCCAGGATGAAATAATCCACTATAATCTCCGGTAGTTCAAAACTCAAAAAAAATGAATCCATTTTTAAATTTGGTTAGTTTTCTTTCATGTTACTTGGCGTTGGTAGGAAAGGGAATTTCAGGGATTTTGCTCCAGAAAAAAGTCAGGAAGGCATTTCTTAACATAGGGGGGCGGGCAGGGATGCAGTGAATACATCTGCTATCTTGTCATCCTCGAGGGTAGAAGCTGGGGACAGTAGCATCAGTGGTAAGTGAGAGAGATACCAACGGGAAATTGCTAAATTTCTACAGGAGAAAGTTAATCGGGAAATGACATCAGAGGTCTCAGAGAGGACTGTAATAAGCAGACAGGAACTGGGGTGTGGAGGTTAGAAAACGTATGGGCCATGCGAACAGAGAGTTCGCCTACGTTTCCATCTCCCACCTACATAAGGGTGCATTGCGGAGGGCCCACGAATGCCCAGGGCCCAGTAAAAACACAAGAATGACAACAACAAAACGCAAGCGTGGCTATTTCAGAACACAGCTCTGAGACTGGGCCAAAGACTCTAACTTCCAAAATGTGGGAACATCTATTTCCTACCGTTATAACATCATTGCATTCTGAAGCTGTCATAAGAGCACATTCCAAATAGTCTGAGGCCGGAGAATAATGTGAGAGAGAAGAGAATGTACTGAGAACACATTCCCAGCGGAAGAGCAGGCTGAGGAATGCAGACATCCACAGGAATGGGGAGGGTAAGAGAAGGTGCCCGACGTCCCCTGGACCCAAGAACTCTCAATGGAGGGCAAGAGACACTCGAGGAATTTTTTAAGGGAAAAAAATACTGGGGAAACGGCAGGAACGACTGACTACTGATACCACTCCAACAAAGATGCCAAAAACAGCAAAATGTTTTAAACTCTCATGACCTCTCTGAACAGCAGCCTCATCTATGTTCAGAGAAAATGTGGTTGTTAGAGCTGGTACGAAACAAAGGCCTGCCCTTGACTCAAGGCTCCTGAGACCACCTCCCCCCAGAGAGTTCACCAGC
Source organism: Aethalodelphis obliquidens (assembly GCF_003676395.1). Classification (NCBI taxonomy): domain Eukaryota; kingdom Metazoa; phylum Chordata; class Mammalia; order Artiodactyla; family Delphinidae; genus Aethalodelphis; species Aethalodelphis obliquidens. The sequence continues at coordinate 30,010,745 of NW_020837969.1, read as the reverse complement.
ACAGGGACCAGCCCCAGGGGTTATAAATAGCCTATAAAAACTGAGATCTCCCACTTTCAGAATCCAGTTACTAGGCTCTGCGATTCAGTTTCACTGTAGGCCTTCTTACTGGTAGCAGCACAGCAGCTTGATCCTCATTTAAAAGTTGGACCTTCTCACCCACTAAAACCTGGGCAGTAGGAGAAGGAAAAGAAAGCATCCTTATTTCTCCTACGTACTAGCCTCTTGCAAAGTGCTGGGGGAAAGTCTAAAGGGCCTAAGCCTGCCTGTCTAAAGGCACTGTGCTCCCGTCTCTGGATGTAGGGACGGAGGAGGGGCCAGGTGTGGCACAGAGCACGTGCAGGTGACAAGGATGGGTCTGAGAGCACCTGACAAAACTCTTGCAAGAACGTGACCATTGAAGAGGGCGAGCTGATTTCAGTGACCCACCGCTGTGCTGGAGTGAAGTGAAAGAGCATGGGTTTTAGAGTCAGACAGACTCTACTAAACTCTTCAGGGCCTATTTCCTCATTTGCAAAATGGAGAGAATCGCTGTACCTACTTCAAAGGCTGCTGTGTGCATTAAACGAAATAATGTGTGAAAAGTGCTTAAGAGAAGGTCTGGCAAAGACTAAGCACTGTGTAACTGTTGTTGTTAAGATGTGTGCGTGTGTAGTGCCTAACAAGTAGTACATGACCCCCACCGCTAGGTAAAACAGGGCAGGCAGCTGCCAGGCCGTCTCCACCCCTCAAATATCAATAAGTAAATCCCACTGGGAAGGCAGTGATGCTGGAATCCCTCACAAGGAAAGGCATAAGCTGCCCTCACTCTTCCGTCTACTCCAAGAACCATCATATTTCTCAAAAATTCTCCAAAAGGTTAAAAAAAAACAGTCCAAGAGATCCACCGACTCCATCTCGGCCAGGCCGCCCTGAAAGTTAACAGAACCAGGCCTGCGATCAGAAGCCAAGGAAGGGTCTCTGGAACCACCTCCTGCTTGGCCCGTGGGAGAATCACAGCAGCAGAGATCCGCTCCGCAAATGGATGGCCAAAAGGGAGTCCCAGCTGATGGGAGGGCGAGCCCTTGCCTTTGCACTTTAACCCCAGTGTTTCTCAGGGAGAAGGGGACCTCCCTTTTTATCTCAGCTGGCCGGGCAGAAAGGCAGCCCAAGGTTCGGAGTAAAGGTCAACGGGGCCTTCCAATTACTGTCCCACTACAGCAACCACAGACCTGTGCAGAACAGGAAGCAAGGGACCCCATCCCTCCCACCCCCCCAGCCGCCCTATCTCCCTGCCCTGGCCAATTCCCTGGCTCAATGATGGGCTTATATCAGGCAGGGCTAGGATTCTGCTCTTGCCATAGACTGTCACACTATACTATTTGCTCTGCTTCCTTCCTTTCCAAAGCCTAACAGATTGGATTGCCGGAGTCCTCTCCAGCTCACTAAGACACGTGGAAAACTGAAAGTAAGGCAGCGGTGGGAAGAGGGAAGAGGCCGAGCAGTGCAACGCCCCAGCACCCAGATCATCTTTTCCAAGCTCCACGACTATTTCGGCCAAAATAACTACTTACTACAGTTTCAGGGAAACAGAAGAGATATTTACTGCACTGGGGCCACAGCAAGATCTAATTTGAGGCGTTCCAGCCTTTTAACAGGGGCATCACCCACCTGCCCACCTGCCCCATGAAGAAGACCGGAGATCAATGAAGCGCCAGCTGGATGCACATCCGGAGATCGAGGCCCTGCTGCTCCCGGCTCCCTAGTGATCCGGCACTTTCAGCAAATACCAGGCAAGCCAGCAGGAGGGCTGCTCGGAGGGGCGTGGCTGGCTGATGGGGCTGATGACTCTCCCTTCCCATTTTTGCAGAATCTCTCCATAAGTAGGCACCGACCAAAATCTGCATGTCTCCAGGATTTATTTTAACCTCGGGGGAAAACACCAAGCTGAATTACGGTTCAGCACACTACGATGACACGATGGGATTTGCAGGCCCTACTTCCTTATACAGAAGAGAGAAGCAAGCACCAACGACAAGGGAAAAGCAGCACTGCAAACGCTCCACCAAAGGGCAGGTGGTTCCCCAATCCGTACCTAGGTGATTACCCATCTGTGAAGTGAGCGAGGCTCCCATCAGCAGGAGTGCCACAGGCACTTTGTCAAAAGCGGGGCTTACAAGGAGGGCGAAGGATACTTAGGTCCAAAGGCAACACCCAAGGGAAGCCCTCATGAACCAGCTCAGACGAGCTTGAGGCACCACCACATTGCTCTCTTCTCTTCCATTTGGATAGGGGCAAACAATTCATGCTCTTGCAGTCACTCACTCATTCATTCAAGAAACGTTTACTTAGCACCTAGTAGATGTCACACACCAGGCTGGCCAGAGTCTAGACTGCAAGCTATGGCAAAAGTCACCTGCGTTCAAGTGGCACACGATGGTGAAGGCTAATATATGAAAGGATGAGAAGGCTGTTAAAGCTTCCTCTGGCTCCTCAAAGCATGCTGGATCTCTATTTTAGCAACTGCATTGTGTCCTAGGCCCTGGTGTACCGCCTGTGTCCTGCATCAGATGGTAAAATCCCTGAAGACAGAGGCTACATTTTGTTCATCACTGCCTTTCGTGTCTTAATTACCCAATAAATGTCAGCTGAATGCAACTGAAATAGAAAACACTTCGATTCTTTCAAGATCTTTGGCTTTACTGTTTCTGAAGGCTTTGCCACCAAACAGAAAAATGATGAAGTTCCAGAAAGGAGGAAAAAGGGGATTGACTTAGATATATTAAGAAAACAGAAGTACAATTTTGGAACTTCAGCCCAAGTGCAACGACCACTCAGCGGACCGAGATGCCTCGGGGGTGTCACCGCTGGCGTCCCGGTAGAATGCCTGTCCCCTCCCCTTCTCTCCCCGTCCCTTACTCTCCTCTGAAAATCCCCATCTGGAGTCCTAAAGAAAGACGGGGCGGGTGGCGGGAGAAGGAGTTAGAAGGGGAAGATCCACCAAGTAGCAAGGAAACCTTACAGCGAGAGGCTGGGGGTTCAGGGCTGGCCTGGGGAGGAGATGGGTCCGCCCCCAGTGAGGTGGCCCTGCCGCGCCTCCTCTCACACTTTTCGTTCCTACAAGGCCTCTCTTTTCCCTTTCCTCTTTTTTTTTTTTTTTTTTTTTTAATTCGATGAAACAGCAGTCTTCAGAACTGGAGCAGAAGAGGGAAGCGGGTAAGGTGAGGAAGAAGTTCGTGAGACAGACAGACAGCTCCCCTCGAGTGCTTTCCCGACCTGACACCAAATCTGCATTTTAGTACAGTTTCCTTTAAGTCACCCCAGAGTCCGTAGTTCCAGAAGCCCGAGGGGCCCGGGCTGGACCCAGAGGGAAGGGAGGTCTCTCCCTCGGGAGGCTTCTAGGCCTGCCACGGAATAAGGTAATAGGGGAAGAGAAAGATGAGTCTCCACGGCCCCATCCGTGCCCCCGGGGACTTGCCTGCACGTTCTCTGCTCGTCTCCCCTACCCGCTGCCCGGGAAGTCGTGGCCAAGCCGGGGCCCCAGCGCCAGAACCCGCGGAGAAGTTTCGCCGCTGCAAACGTGAGAAAACGCAGCTCCGCAGAACACCCGCCCCCACCCTGCCCGCGGCCCCACCCCGCAGCCCGACCCCTGGCGGCGGCGACCTTGGACACCCCGGGCGCTCCCGAGGGCCGGAGGAGGGGCTGCCCTGCGGGCTCGCCGGGGGCCACCGGAGGCGGCCGGGGGACGGCGGCGACCTCCCCTCGGCCCGCAGCGGGGCGCTTCCCCCCCGCCCGCCCGCCCCTCGGCGCCGCGCCGCTCCCGGGCCCGCGCGGGCGCCCCACTTACCCCGCCGCGCAGGGCCGGGGCTCGGGCAGGGTGCGTGGGTTACATCGGGCTGGGAAGCGCCTCTGGGGCCCCGCGGGCCGTCGCTCTCGGGGGATGTCTGTCGCCGCCAAACTCTCGGGGTCTCTCGCGCCTCTCGCTCCTCTCCCCCTCCCCTCCCCTCCTCCCTCCCCTCCCCTCCTCCCTCCCTCCTTCTCTCTTGTCCTTCGGCTCTTTTTTCCGGGTTAATTACGTTTCGCATTAAAGCAAAACCCAGCCCCGGATGTGAGTACAATGCTCCGCCGAGCCCGCCGGGGGCGGAGAGGGGTGCCGGGGCGCCGCGGGCTGGGAGGGGGCGCGGCCGGGCGCGCGGGCTGCGCGGACTCGGCGGGGGCGGGGCGCCCGGAGGCGGCCCCAGAGGCTGCGCGCCGGGACCACCTCGGCCGCGCAGGGGGAGGCCCTGCTTCCGACGCCGGCCCCGGGCAGCAGGTGTCCGAGTGGGAAAGGGGCCCGGGGATGAGGGCATCCTAGAAACAGGGAGACGAGCCGGCCCGCGGGCTCACTCTTTACCCCGTTTATTCTTCCCAAAGCACCCACCTCCTCCCCCAGCCCGCTCCAGCGACTTCAGCCGGGCCTTCCCCGGACCCAGAGCCTTCAGCCATCGGGGTTTAGGGTTAGCGTCGAAGGAAGCATCTCAGATTCTCCCGGGTTGTCATGCATGTGCCCCAGGAGCCCAAGGGGGTCGTAAGTTCTAACGGCTGTATAGAGACTTTTTCAGAGCGTGGCGCAAAGACGCCTTTCCAGCCCTCGGAGCGGGAGGGAGCTCTGGGGGAAAATGGGAAACAGACAAGCAGCAGGTATTAAGTAATATTGCCAAGAGGAACCGAAGAGAACTGTCGGGTGCCGGTGCAGCCTCTGCGTTACCGCATTTGATCCACGCTGCAACCCAATGGGTATCAATCCCCTTCACGATGAGGAAACCGAGACTCAGAGACGTTAAGGAATTTGCCCTGGGTCCCACAGTTATCAATGGCTCGTCTGTCAGGTTCTGATGCCGGCCTCGCACGTGAGGAGATAGATATTTCAATGTACATGCAGCCAGGCACATAACATTCGAAACACAGAAACGTAGTGGATTGACCCTGGGATGGAGGACCGACCGGGAGCTGCGATTCCTGGGGATTTTGGTGCAAATATAGTTGATAAGGTCGAGTCCTAGTTACAAGGCTTTGACGCAGGGGAGGGCCGAAGAAGACCCTTGAGGCTAGATGGGCGGGATTGCGGGAAAGGCGGGTCCACGTCCCAGTGTTGGAAGGGGAAAGGCAGACTGTTAAAAAGTCTCCAGGACCTGAGGCAGCAAAGCCTGGGGGAAGGGGGGCCCCAGCTAGACGAGCTGGGAGGAAGGTAGGACCACGCTCAGCACACACCCCGAAAGCACTAGTGATGAAACCACACGTTTCCTCTTCCATTTTGATTGCCAAAGCAAAAATGAACCGACCTGCTCTCTCAGGTGTGAAAAAAGACTGTTAGCTTTAGAACATTTTGCTTTGAATGAGGAAGGAAAGGGGGACACAAGAAAAAAAGCATTTCCTTTGAAATAAATACATCAACGTCAATTTTTTTTTTCTATCTGCTCATGAAGATTTTTGCCACTCACATAAATTTCAGGCAGAGCATATACTCTGGAACCAGATGGCCTGGGTTTGAATCCCAGCTGTGGTGCTTATTAGCTTTGATCCCAGAGCAAGTGACAACTTTTCCGTGCCTTATTTTCTACATCTGGATGCTTACAAAGAGTGAATGAGCTAACATTTGTAGAGTGTTTGGATTACTGCCGAACGTGAAGTAGGTGCTATGTAAATGTTTTTGAATTTAAAAATTAGATTATGGTTTTCAGGGTGAAATGGAACAAAATTCCATCCAGCTCCCAGTAAATCCGACTGGAACGGATGGTTTCCAGTATGAGCCATGAGGTAAAAAGTCTCAGATTCCATGGTACGGTTCATATTAAAACCCATAAAACTCTAGTCCCTGTGGGGCCTGCCTGAGTTACTCAGTCACAGAGCCACAAATATTTCCTGAGCACTACTGTATTGGATGCCTGGGAGGCAAAGCTCGGCAAGAGGATGCAAGTGTTACTAGGAGGTTGACGCAGCCTTGTATCCCTCCTGGAAATGCCATGAAAATGGCACAGAGTGACAAAGTACTACCAACTTTTAGAGGAACAAGACGTGTGTGTGCGCGCACACGCATCTGTTTGGGAGGGGTCCTCGAGAAGGAAGTAGTGAATTTTGAAATGGGCCTGGGAAGATGGGGACAATTTGACTCCAGTGTTGGGCTGGGGTGGGGGTGGGGGTCATCGGTGCACTTTGGATGATGCTTGTACTTCACTGGGATCCCCGTTTACTGCCACATTTATCGCTAGCCAGGACCTGGCCCCAGTTAGATTACAATTTCTTCTCTGACTCCTGTACTTCCACTGTTTCCTCAGAGGTCTCCTGCCACCCCCTCCCATAGTGGCACAGAGTGTCAATTGAGTCTGAGCCCTGCTGTGGTCCTTTTGCCATCCCCGACACATTTTGAAAGTATTTACATTGACTGATTTTATGCATTCATTTTTTTCAGTGCAATAAACAGCCCGGTCGTGTGAAAATGTGACTCCGCCTATTGGGAAAGGAATGTCAAAAAAGGCCTTTCACATCAGCTATCTCAGTCCCCTGTTGTATCAGTGCAAGATGAGGTTCAACAATTTGCTGAAGGTTTTGCAGCTGGTTAGTGGCAGAGGTGTTTCTGGAACCCAGGGTTGACTACCCCCAGAATCTTCTAGTATTGATGTGGGAACCTTTCCATGAAGATGGAGACTACTGGTCCAGAACCTAAGAATTTAAACAGAGAGCCTTATACTCTATACCCATTTATGCACTTTTCTATTCATTTTCAGTGTTCACGGCTGGGTAACTAGATGCCCTAACGACCTTCAGTGGTGAGCCAGGGCACCCTCTGGGGAACCACATTGTGCTCTGTCCTTAGAGACACCCATTATGGAAGGTACCAGGCTGAAGCTGGGGCCGGGTAGTTCCGTTGGGGCAAGTGTGGGACTGAAGAGGCCAAGGTCAGTGGTTGATCCTGGTTCAGGCCAGTTAACTTCTCACAAAGATGAATTGCTCCAAGGCCATCGCACTTCTAGTGCTAGCTGGTCATTTTATAAAGAGTTGTTGTTGGTTTCAATAGCAAAGTACCATCCATTTCTAGAAAGATTACTCAAACTACTATTGTTCTATTCAGTCCTATTCATTCAGCAAACAATGATCTGAACCTATTAACTATTTTTCCTCCCATATATCTTGTACTTACTTATTTTCCAGGTACTTACTAAATGTTAATTGCTTTACCTGTATTGTCTCATTTAAGTCTTACAACACTGGGAGTAAGGTGCTACTATTTCCCCATTTTATAGATGAGATGACTAAAACATGGAGACCAAGCCTAGTTACAAGCCTGTGCAGTCTGACGCCAGAGCTGGCCCCCTCTTAACCACCAAGTTTGTGAAGGATTCAGGAAGACCTAAAACAAGACTCTTTCCCTCCACATTTTCGATAATTATCATCATTTAGAATCTCCTTTCCTTTTCAGCTAGCAATTTCATGTCCAAAGATTTGTCCTACAGAAAGTCATCCAGAGATATATATAGTATAGATGGAGTGTATGTTTATGTGTATATACGAAGTGTATATCTGGAATATATATACACATTTGCTGCAGCATAATAGTGAAATTTGGAAATCACTGTCATTCTCATCAGCAAGGGATTGAACAGGTAAATACCATTAATGCCATATAATCTTATACTATGCAGCTGTTAAAAAAGAATGAAAAATACTATATGAAATTTTTTCTATATGAAAAAATACTAAATAAGTAGGACTAAAAAAGGTACAAAGGTGCCTGTATAATACAATCCCATTTCTGTAAATAAAAACCGTACATATTTATTACATGAAAAAAAGTCTAAAAGACTATATTCCAAGCTGTTAGCCACAGTTCTCTTAGGGCATGGGAAGAGGGACTATAATGACGAATCTCACTTTCTAAGAGATGTATTTCTGTAATGTGTTATTTTTTGCAATAAGCCTGCATACATTTGCTTATCAAAGAAGAACAATAATGATTTAAAATTATAATGAAAAATTTTAAAGTTCTATGAGAAAGCATATTGCACCCCTCAAGAATCCCATCATTTAGTTGGGAGGGAATGTAACAAAAAGAAAGAAAAGCCAGAAACTAATACAAGCAGGGACCAGAGGAAAGAGAAAATTTTGTGGGAAAAAAACAACCAGCTGGGGTTGAGAGGTGCAGGAGAAAATGTATGAAGGAGATAGCACTTTGGAAGAACCTTGAAGGTGTAGATAGTGTAAAATGTGGAAGGTGGAGAGGGGCATGAGAATAAATGGGTTCCAGATAAAGTGACTGGTCCTGTGCAGCTGGATCACGGTGGAAGCAGGGAGGATGAAGAAAGGATTTTCATGGGGAACAAAACAGGAAAGAAAGGTTGCTGGAGGGTCTTTATTGCTAAGCAAATGAGTTTTACTTTATTACTTTAGGCTTTAAGAGCCACTGGAGGTTTTTGAACAAGGAAGTGACACTATTAGAAGTAAATAAGCAGCAATTTCATAGTTCATGACTGCATGGTAACTGGTCTCTTAACACCAAGCTGCCCCCGGGATGTGACTCCTGACTCTGTTCCTAATTAACTCTATAGCCATGGACCAGTTACTCTGCTTCTCTGTATTTCTATAAAATGGAGAAGGTGGTGATAACAGATAACTTATCTCATACCATTGTTGTTGAGACTGAGTTAATGTTTTTAGGGCACATGGTAATTGCTGAGAATGTCTGTTAAACTTTAACAATCAGCTTCATACCTTTGAATTAAAATCTTTGCATTTCATTTTGAAACTTTTATTACAAAGAGCTAACATTACACGACAAATTATTAACTATTCTTTCTTCACACTTTCACAGGTTTATAGATTATTAATCCCATTTTACAGGTGGAAGACTTTAGGTTTTTAAGGAGAGATACAGTCTCAGAATCACATAGCAAGACATGAGTTGTGAGTCCTGGTTCAGTGGTCCCTGCCCAACACCCAAGGTTATCGCTTAGCTCCAATTCTCAGAGCCTTGAGAATAGGAAAAATAGAAGAACATTGGCAATTTCTGTTTATAGGATAAGGGAAACAGCAGTAAGGGACAGTAATAAAATAAAATCAAAAACGAGAAAACTTTGGTGAAATACCTGGAAGTGGGTATATAAAAGCAAATTTATAATATATATATATATGTATATATATCTGGTGAATTATGCTACTTCCAAAATAAAAAAAGTCTTATGTTGAAGACCTAACTCCCAATCTGACTGCATTTGGAGGTAGAGCTTTTAGGAGGTAATTAAGGTTGAATGAGTTTATAAGGGTGAGGTCCTAATCCGATAGGATTGATGGCCATATAAGAAGAGGAAGAGATCTCTCTCCCTGTCTCCACAGCACCAAGGAAAAGCCGTGTGAACACACAGCAAGAAGGCAGCCGTCTGCAGTCCTAGAAGAGAGCTCTCACCAGAGCACAACCATGCTGGCAACCCCATCCCGGACTCCAGCCTCGAGACTGTGAGAAAATAAATTTCTGTTGTTTAAGCCACCCACTCTATAGTACTTTTTATACTCATACATATATATAGACATTACATATGTACACATGCCAAAATTACTTCCCTGTGACAAAGTTTGGAAAACATTGCCATACTGCTAAATCTGACACTAATATAAACTTCAAGATGAAGTGCCCATCCAGTCCCCAGAAATAAGAGTCTCCTGGCTAAATGCACCATTCCTATTGATTCATGCTGATGACATTGTTTTTCCGTCAGTTTGAACAAGGGCAGTGCGTGGCTTGGAATCCTGCATCCCCAGTGATGCCCTGTGATTACAAGGGAAGAACTGGGCCTGTGGAATCAGAGAGAGAGAATGAATAGATAGATACCTTAGGTTTGGATCCTTGACCTTGCTTTCGTACTAAATTTTATTTTTGACCTTGCTTTCGTACTAAACTTTATTTTTGCTTAGACTAGTTTCATAATTCATTTCCTCAGCACCGAGCCTACATAGGGGCTACGATTAGAAAATACTGGGGGTGAATATAGTTAAAGTTGGCAACTGGAATAAACTATCTGGTTTATTCCAAGAGATGCCTACGGTGGTCAGTGAAGCGGGTTGGCTGTTACTTCAGTGGTTCACAACACAAGCTGGTGATTACAAAACAAAGAAAATCAAACAGGGTATTTGAACAGATGGATTTATGTCCTTCCATTATTTTGTCAATAGGAAATATATGCACACTGTACAAAGTTCAAAAGGTACAAAAGACGAAGAGTGAACAAATATTTTATTTTTAAAAATCCTTTCTAGGGGCTTCCCTGGTGGTGCAGTGGTTAAGAATCCACCTGCCAATGCAGGGGACACGGGTTCGAGCCCTGGTCCGGGAAGATCCCACATGCTGCAGAGCAACTAAGCCCGTGTGCCACAACTACTGAGCCTGCGTGCCACAACTACTGAAGCCCACGCGCGTAGAGCCCATGCTCCGCAACAAGAGAAGCCACCGCAATGAGAAGCCCGTGCACTGCAACGAAGAGTAGTCCCCGCTCACCACAGCTAGAGAAAGCCCAAGCACTGCAGTGAAGACCCAATGCAGCCAAAAATAAAATAAATAAATTTATAAAAAGAATCCTTTCTATTTCTGAATTTTCCAAGTATTCTTCAATAAGCATGTATTATTTTATGATTATAGGAAAAAAGTTAGCTTTATAAGCAAATAAGTAGTTTTTAATTTAAAAGTACCTCAGAGATCTCACAGCTGCTTTGTGATTTAAAAAAAAAGCAACAACATACCACTAACTTTATCTTCAACTTAAAAATAATTGTGTCTTTGATATATTTTTCAAGAAATTTTAGCCAACTTTATATCCATTCATGTTAAAATTCCTGCCACTGGAAAAGATATACAAAACTGACTGGCAGTTTGAACCCCGAGAACTGGTGAAACTCAGTATGAGTCACTGGAGACAGGTAATTTGCTAAGGAATCTTCTTTCAAATTTCATCATAATTTGTATGATGACTCCACATGTCTGTCAAATGTTGTTAAAATTAAGTGCAACACTAGGCTGGAGGTTTTAGCCCAGTCCAGCTTAACTCCTTCATTTGGGAATTAAACAATAACAAGCTAGATTTATCCTTACACCTAATGCATAATAATGGTTTGGATGTTCTAATTGGATAAGTGGCCAAATGCTCCCTCCAGCATATAATGTCAGAAGATGTCACAGTCCTGGTTTGCTGCAAAGACATATCAGGAACATGGTCCTGACCTGGAGGTCACTTTCTGGTAACTTCAATCCCTGGAACAGAACTCTGAACCGGAAGGTAAGAGGGGAAGAGCCTCTGCGTAGCCAAGTCCCTGCATCTTCATGGAGATGCCTTTCTTAGGCTTGCTCTTTGATTCTGGCTGAAGATCTAATTTCAGAAGGTCCAGTTATGTGGTTTCCCAGTCCTCAGTGGATTAGAAACCAAGAAAATAGAAAAGCTTTTGGAGATAGAGGAGGGAGGGGGAGGAGAAAATGACTTTATTCAGTTCATTCCTCTCTGTAAGTGGATTAGCTGACAACAACAAAGGAGGAAAAGAAAAGTTAACAAGCATTCCCAGAGGTTATATGTGCCCCAGACAATCTTCTTCATTCCCAGTGATGACCTTGGGGTAGGAAAATGTGTTTGAACTGTGATCAGAAATTTTCATATAGTTTTGCTGGTAAGAGTGGTGGCCTCTGGGGAGGAGATCACTTCTGAGGTGGTAAGAGGAGACAGGACTCATTCATGCTCTTGTATATTTTTCAGATATTATATTATGTGCATTATGTTTCTTTTGCTTAATAATAAATATTTTAAAAATTATTTAATGCCCCCACAAAAGACTTTACAAATAAAAAGTACATAAAAGAAAAGTGTATAAATTAAAATATTGGAGACCTGAAACCATAAAACTCTAGAAGAAAACATACTGGGTAAGCTCCTTGACATTGGCCTTGGCAATGATTTCTTTGGATTTAACACCAAAAGCAACAAAAGGCAACAAAAGCAAAAATAAACAGGTGGGGCTACACCAAACCAAAAAGCTTCTGCACAGCAAAGGAAACCATCAACAAGATGAAAAGGCAACCTACGGAATGGGAGAAAATACTTGCAGTATCTGATAAGGGATTAATATCCAAACTATGTAAAGAACTCATACAACTCAACAACAAAAAAACAAACAATCTGATTTTCTAAATGGGCAGAAGAACTGAATAGACATTTTTCCAAAGAAGATATACAGATAGTCAACAGGTACATGAAAAGATGCTCAACATCACTAATCATCAGGGAAATGCAAATCACGACCACAATGAGATGTCACCTCACACGTATCAGAATGGCTATCATCAAAAAGACAGCAAATGACAAGTTGGCAAGGATGTGGAGAAAAGGGAACCCTCGGGCACCGTTGGAATGCAAATTGGTATAGCCACTATGGAAAACAGTATGGAGGTTCCTCAAAACATTAAAAATAGAACTACCATGTGACCCAGCAGTTCCACTTCTGTGTATATATCAGAAGGAAACAAAATCACTATCTCAAAAAGATATCTGCACTCCCATGTTCACTGCAGCATTAGTTACAATAGCCAGGACATAGAAACAAAGTGTCCACTGACAGATGAATAGATAAAGAAAATGTGGTGTATATATATATATAGAGAGACACACATATATATATAGACATGCACATATATAGAGAGACACACATATATATATAGACACACATATATATATAGACACACATATATATATATAGACACACATATATATATGCAATGAAATATATTCAACCATAAAAAAGAAGGAAATCCTGCCATTTGCAGCAACATGGATGGACCTTGAAGGCATTATGCTAAGTAACGTGAGACAGAGAAAAACAAATGCTGTGTGATCTCACTTATATGTGGAACCTGAAAAACCACTGTGGAAAACAATATGGAGGTTCCTTAAAAAACTAAATATAGAACTACCATATGACCCAGCAATCCCACTACTGGGCATATACCCTGAGAAAACCATAATTCAAAAAGAGACATGAACCACAATGTTCATTGCAGCACTATTTACAATAGCCAGGACATGGAACCAACCTAAATGTCCATCAACAGATGAATGGATAAAGAAGATGTGGCACATATATACAATGGAATATTACTCAGCCATAAAAAGAAACGAAATTGAGTTATTTGTAGTGAGGTGGATGGACCTAGATGGAATCTAAAAAAAAAAATGGTACTGATGAACCTAGTTGCAGGGCAGGAGTAAAGATGTAGACATAGAGAATGGACTTGAGGACACGAGGTGGGAGGGAGAAGCTGGGGTGAAGTGAGAGTAGAATCGACATATATACACTACCAAATGTAAAATACTTAGCTAGTGGGAAGCAGCCGCATAGCACAGGGAGATCAGCTCCGTGCTTTGTGACCACCTAGAGGGCTGGGATAGGGAGGGTGGGAGGGAGATGCAAGAGGGAGGGGATATGGGGACATGTGTATGCATATGGCTGATTCACTTTGGTGTACAGCAGAAACTAACACAGTATTGTGAAGCAATTATACTCCAATAAAGATCTATTAAAAAACCAAAACAAAACAAAACACTGAACTTATAGAACCAGAGAACAGATTGGTGGTTGCCAGAGGTGAGTGTGGGGTGAGGGGAATGTGTGAAGGTGGTCAAAAGTGCAAACTTCCAGTTATAAGATAAAAAGTTCTGGGGATGGATGGCATGGATGGAGGCGTGGTAACTATAGTTAACAATACCATATAGTATATTTGAAAGTTGACAAGAGAGGAGATCTCAGAAGTGCACATGACAGAAAAGAACTATCATTTACTCTTCAGTTCTGATGTGAAGAACGGTGCTTCTTCACTCTCCTATTTCAACTGCTACAATGCCTGTGACCGAGCTTCCCCCCACGTGGATGTGGATTTCCTTTGCCATTTGGGCATATGGTTGCTTGCATTCGTTTTTTTGCCTTTCTTGAAAAGAAAGTCCACCAGAACCTTGGCTGGTATGCGAGAAAGTCATTCTCCAGAGGCGTGCACATCAGGGTCGGTTAGATCATTTCAATTAGTTACCATCCAACCCTGAGGTAGCTCCCCTGTACTCAGAAGGTGACAAGCAAGCATTACAGTAGAAGTCAAGTCCGTTAGAACGCAGCTTGTAATTACATGTTACTGAGTACACCATGAGTCAAATCATGGTCACTGAAATGTAACTGCATGTTCTTGAAATAGTTCAGCCTTGAGGTCTAGGGGCTGATTTATTTCTGGTTTCTCCAATTTAAGCCCTTGTATCATGACCGTGGAACTACCACCCAGTTCAGAGTAGATGGGCAACATGATGAGGTACAAAGAACTGGGGACTATGAATCCTCTGAAATTGTAGGTAAAATGATGCCTACATTTTTTATTGTTCAAAGTTGTAAAGTATCTAGAAATATAAGGATTATGAGCAGAAATGTTGGGAAGACAATGATATGAAGTGGTGGTCTTCAAACTTTTCTTTACCAACACCCCCTAAAAAAATGATAGAAAACTACATATCTCTGCAAACATTTTTAAATTGACATGTGTAACTTTTAATCACAGGTTTGAGTGGTTCAAAGGATGTATTCTGTTAGCATGGTATATTTTAAAATAAAACTGTCATATAGCTTTTTTTTTTTTTTTTTTTTGGCCATGCTGCAGGGCTTGTGGGAACCGGCAGTGAAAGTGTGGAGTCCTAACCAGTGGTCCACCAGGGAATTCCCATAACACTCTTTTAAAATGTATCCAACAGAATCTAATACTACAGTAACTTGACACTTACCATCATTCCTTTTTCAAAATGAACAAGCAGTTCTTTAACAGTCAGAAATGTTAAATCCTTTCCTTTCTTCCTGGAACTCTATATTCATTCCACTTCTTCTAAACAAGTGTATCCAAATGTCATATTTTTATGACATCTTTTATTATTTGAACATCTCTTATTGATTACCCCCTCACATTTTCTGAAGCAAAAATGCCTATGTAAATAGATTTCCAATTTAAAATTTTAAAACTATCCCACGACCTTCAGGCTCCGAGTGTTAAAACATTTTTTGGAAACTAAGTCATCATTACAATTATTTGTTAACAAGGTAAATATATATGTTATTGATCACTAAACATAGAGCAGTAAAATGTTATTGGAAATTATTCCCTTAATACATAAATATATGTACTTTTATATATTTACATACATATGTAATTAGTTTAAATATCCATTAATTAATATTACTTAGGGAAGAAAGAGCTGGTTTAGCACCAGTATTATCCGTCTTACTCTTTTTTTTTTTTTTAACACATGGAAAAAGAGTAAGGAAAAGAAGTGTCTAAGACCTCATGGGAACTAAGTAACAGCAACAGAACCGGAAGTCATGTAAAGACAGCCACAGACACATACCTGGGCTATATGGCAATCACAATGTAATTTGAGAACTGGAAGATTTCTATTCCTCAAGGTCCAATTCTAGCTTAGAGACCCATCTATTTCTCATTTTTATGAACGTAGGCACTGAGAAACCTTGTTCACATGAACAAATTGGTGAGGCTGTTATGACAGTGCTTAGGGCTGATGAGAAGGAAGGAAAATTGGGACATACTTCTGGGCTCACGGCTTCAGAGCGGCGTCTGGAATGACTCAATGAACACAAACCCCGTGTGAAGATTTCTAGCGAGTCCACCTTTCTCAGGGAGCTGAAAATCTGTTTTTCAGCAGAGCCGAATTTGGCAGTGTCATTCAATTTTTTGAACTCCTTCGAGCTATAGGTCAGACATCATGTCAAAAATTACTCTATGGGGGAGGTTGGAGGGCAGGGAGCATATGGGAACATTCTGTACTTTCTGCTCAATTCTGCTGTGAACCTAAAACTGCTCTAAAAAATAAAGCCTATTTTTAAAAAAGTTGTTGTAATGATCTATCAGTGGTCAACTCAATTAGGCTTTTTTCCTCCAAGTTTTATGGAAAGCCATCAATTGGAAGCCACCTACCTTGTGAAATGATTTGTACCTCAGTTACAAAAGGCGTTTGCTTTCTCAACAATGATTTCTAATCATCCCTTGTCTTGGCCCTGGAGGCTTTTACAACAAAGGGCAATGCCTTTCTTTCCTTTTTTAGAAGAGAGAGAGGGCCGGTGTGAAAGGGCAGGCGGGAGCAGAGAAGACGGGCATGAAACCCCACTCTCTCTCCATCTCAGGCAGATGGAGAAACTGATTCTCTAAGACTGTGTGCCCCGTGGGTGCCCATCCTTTAAACATCACCTGAGGGTGGCGATTTAAGAGCTACCTCAAATACGCAGAATTATAAGGTCAGATTTTTAATAATGAATTCGCTGTTTATCTGAAATTCAAATTTAACTGGGAGTCCAGTATCTACAGTCTATCTGGCAACCCTTTCTAATCCTCATCATTCTTTTTAAGAGATGAGAAAAACTGAGACCTGGACAGAACAAAGTACTGGACCAAGGGACTTTTATTTCTCCGTCTACCTGATTCTCAAATGTAATTACTGTTTTCTCACCTCTCATCATGGGGCCCATCTTTATCTGTCCTCCTACGGTGTTCCCATCCTTCTCACCCAAAGCAAAAACAACAACAATAACAAAATATGATGGTATTCCTGAAAGGGCCAAGTTTTGGAGGAAACCAGGGCCAGGAATTGGTTTGAGAGAAGCAGAGACAGCGTGTGGGTACAGTGTGGGCAAAGCATCTCTGCCCTGTCGCCTTGAAAACAGCGGCTAAAAAAAAGGAGAGGGAACAGCAGCTGCTGCAATCAGGGCAGACACCAAATTTATATAAAATGTGTGAATAGTCCCCTTTGCAGGCTAGCCCGTGGATACATAAGAGAAAATATTATTCAAGTCCAGCCTCATATCGGATCACCTTTGCCGCCATCCTGAGCTGCTTCTTAGGAAAGACACCAAGCAGGCCTTTTGTTTTCTCTTTCCCCTTCTGTTCTGTTTACTACCAGTGCCCTCTCTCGCACTCCCAAACACCAAAAGTCATTTGAATTTCAAGCCTTTTTTTGGCCTCCCTGTGGGTGTGGGAGGACCTCCCTTGAGAATTGCTCTGGATCTAGTCGGCTACATCCGTAATTTGACAGAATCTCTGTCGTACCCCACCACCACCTCCCGTTCTTAATGCATGGGACATTCGGATGCCTCCACCCCCAAACTTCCTCTACCTCATCCTTAGTGAGAAGAGCCCCCCAGGAATGCCCAGCCTCCACTTACCCGCCCCGGTTTGGGAAGAGCAAAGCTCTTGGCCAAGGGACCCAGCTCGGCCAGCCAAGTGCTACCAAGGACAAGGTGACAGTGACAAGGAGGAAGGCTAGACCTGAGCCCCTCGGTTCAGGAGACCCAAGGCAAGTTCCTGTTTCAGAGACAGCTTTACAAACTGATCAAGTTCAGAGAGGGGTGTGTGTACTTGCCTCTCCCCAAATCACCACATGACCCCCTTGATCTTCCCCCGGGGGGACAGCTGGTCTGCTTTTCTAAAGAATCTCTCTAGACCTAACCCTGTCCCTCCCTGCCCCTCCGTCCTCATGGCCATTCCTTAGCTGGTGTCTCAATACTCTGGTACATTTTTGTTCTTGACAAGAAAAAGGAAAGGGAAAAAAAATGAGGAAGAGAAAAAGGATGGCACATCGGAGTTTTTTGTGGTTTGGGACAGTTTTAGTGCAAGGTTTTCAGGACTTGATTTCCCCTGGTCCTTTCCATGCTGAAGACGGCGCTCAGTAACACGGCTGGTTACCAGTGGGACGTGTATTCTCCTTCTGATCCAACACGAGATGCTCTCCCTAGATTTGGAGGTGGGAGGGAGGAGATGGCATGGGTGATGTCCAAGGATGAAGAGCCCGTTTCAGACGGGATCTTCTGTGATAAGCAGAGCCCCTGCCTTCAGTTCTGCAGATGGACACTGAGCCCAGCAGGGGCACCAGAGTGGGGGGCTCACCTCTCCTGTGGAAAGAGACGGGGTGGGAGCGGGAGGGACTGAGGAAGAAAGAAAGAAAAGGAAGGAAGGAAGGAAGAAAGAAGGAAAGGGGGAGAGAGAGGGAGGATAAATTTGTATATTCCTCTATTTTGACAGCTTCCTTATATTAAAATGGGTATAGAGACACAGACATAGAGGAAAAATGTATGGATACCAAGGGGGAAAGGGGTGAGGTGGGATGAATTGGGAGATGGGGATTGACGTATATACACTATTGATACTATGTATAAAATAGATAACTAATGAGGACCTACTGTATAGCACAGGGAACTCTACTCGGTGCTCTGTGGTGACCTAAATGGAAAGGAATTCCAAAAAAGAGGGAATATATGTATATGTATAGCTGACTCACGTTGCTGTGCAGTAGAAACTAACACAATATTGTAAAGCAACTATACTCCAATAAAAATTTAAGAAAAGAAACGTATCAAAAAATTCTTAAAAACAGTAAATAATTAAAAATTATTTTTAATTTTAAAAATAGGTATAATAATGTCTAACATACAATGTTATTATAAGGAATAAATAAAATAAAAATGCCCGGTAGTACAGAGCCTGACATACAGTAGGTGCTAAATTAATTTTGTTGAGCATGAAGGGCACTTACACTTATGTTGTGTTTGCTTATCTGTTTGTCTTACCCCCCAGACTCTGAATGTCTTACTCATTTCCATAACCCCTGTACCTATGACAATGCCTGCAATATAGTAGACACTCAATACATATTTTTGAATTAATTCATCAGTTAATTAATACCCTGTCCCACCCTCACCTGGCCCCATTTTCCTTCCTGGTCAAGAGCTCTTTGCCTCTCTCTGTTCATAATGAACAGAATGCCACCACTCGCCCCCCATCTCCCTTGCCCAATTTGGCTGGAAAATGCTGAAGAAGGCTTATACCTCCCCAATTCTCACCCCCAACCCTAGGCAGGAACGTGGGGTATAATCTCATTGGAAAACATTGCAGCTCAAGGGACAAAGGCTACAGAATCAGGTATTTGTCTCCTGGTACAATGGCTTTGGTGCACCCACCTGTCTTCAGGCCGCTCACTTATGCTCAACATTTTCAAATAGATTTTAGTGCCTCGCTCATAACTGTGAACCACCACCAAGAACCATTGAATAGGGACTTCCCTGGCAGTCCAGTGGTTAGGACTCTGAGCTCTCATGGCTGAAGCCCTGGGTTCGATCCCTGGTTGGGGAACTAAAATCCCACAAGCTGCATGGCGCGGCCAAAAAAAAAAAGAAACATCGAATATTTGAGGGAATCCTCCAACATAAAAGGTAGACTAAAACAAATGGGGGGAGTAGGGGGAACTTTGAAGAAACAGAGGCAATGCAGGGAGAGAAAAAAATACTATAATATTGAGATTAAAAAGATACTGTGTTTATTTTTTAAATGATAATACCTTTTAAAAAAATATCAGGATGCCCTTTAAAGAGGGAGAGAGAGCGCATACAGAAAACAAGAAAGACGTCACGGAGGTTAGAAATATGATAGAAAAAAATTCAATAGGAGGGTTGAAAGATAAAGTTGAGGAACTCTACCAGAAAGTAAAACAGAAAGACAAAAAGGTGGAAAGTATGAAAGATGAAAAAAATTGATATAAATTCAGGAGTCTCAATACCTGCTAAGTAACAGTTACAAAAAGAGAAAACCGAGAAACTAAATCCAGATAGAATCCTGGAACTGACATACATCAGTTTCCCAATTAAAAGGGCCAACGAGCGTCCAACACAGTGAATGAACACAAACCCTCACAAACCTCTCACATTACTGTGAGACTTCAGAACTTCAGGGATAAAGAGAAGATCCCTAAAGCTTCCGGAAACAGGTCACACTCAGAGAAGTCAAGGAGTCAGAATGGCATCAGCCTTCTGAACAGCAGGACAAAAGGATCAAGACCTTCAAAAGGCCTCAAGAGGGAAAAACGGTTTCTAACCTAGACTTCTGTACCCAACAAAAGTGTAAAACAAACATGTGGACAGAATAAAGATATTTTTCAGACATCCATTGTCTCAAAAAATTCACTTCCCTTTCCCCCATTCCCAAAAAGCTACTGGAAGATGCATTCCTCCCAAACAAAGGGAGAGACAAACTAAGATCCCTGGAAAATAGGCCTAACACAGGAGAGAGGTGGAGGGAATTCCCAGGATGAAGATGAAGGGAAGTTTCAGAATCACAGCTGTGCATCAGACCTACGAAAAAGCAGTCCATATCTGAGCTGGAGGTCAGAGAAATTCAGGATTGTGGAATCTCAGAGACATTCAAAAGAAAAAATAAGAAATTGGGAGATCACCTGATGTGTTTGGATGTATTAGGAAGAATTGTATAGTTCTTATACATTATATTCTAATACATTACATTATATTCAATACATTCTAATACATTATATTCTAATTTATAAAATTAAGAATTTTATAACTCTTAAATTATAAGTTTATAATTCATAAAGTTAGAAGATGAATTAAAGACACATAAAAAACCAATTAAACAACAATAACAACAAAGAGGCAGTTATTAATTCCAGGAAAAACAAAAAGTTATATAGGAAAGAAAAGGTAATCACCATGTGCTACATGGCTCCTCTCTGAACAATGTTTACATAAATATTTAATACTAATGTAAACATGGAACATTGATTTGATAAAATTGTTATGTGGGACTTCCCTGGTGGCGCAGTGGTTAAGAATCCTCCTGCCAACGCAGGGGGCACGGGTTTGAGCCCTGGTCCGGGAAGATCCCACATGCCGGGGAACAATTAAGCCCGTGCGCCACAACTACTGAAGCCTGCGCGCCTAGAGCCCGTGCTCCGCAACAAAAGAAGCCACCGCCGTGAGAAGCCTGCACGCCACAACGAAGAGTAGCCCCCGCTCGCCACAACTAGAGAAAGCCCGCGTGCAGCAACGAAGACCCAGCGCAGCCAAAATAAATAAATAATAAATAAATAATTTTAAACATCGTTATGTAACTGGAAGGGAGAGTAGTAAGGGAGCTAAAATCTCATATTTCATAGTAAGATGTCCATAGAAGGAAAAATCAAGAACTAGCAGCATAAGCATGATACAGGAAACTAAGAAGGTAAAGCTGAAAGGGACCGCCTCTCAGGTAAGGGTGGCGGTTGAAGAAAGGAGCTATTTTTTTGTGATAAGCCTTGTAGCACTATTTGATTTTTTTAAAACCTGTGTGCATCTGCTGCTTGCATATGATCGTTTGAAAGTTGACAAACCAGGCAATCTGAGTTCTGGTCCTATTCTCCCCTCCTCTGCTACAGGATTTCAGTTTCTCAGACATCAAATGAGGAGCTGGTGCATAAGCCAGAAGAGGGGCGGTGATCAGAGCCCTCGGGAGGGGTTTCCCCGAACACTCTTCTCGTCCCCTGAGCTCCTGGCACTTGATGTTTATCCCTTTTCCACAATAATTATGTTTATTCAACCTCTAAAGTCAACTGGAGGAGACTTGGGGGCATCTTTATGGAGGTTGGGGCAAGTTTTTATTACATTTTCTTTTACATAGGACGATGACAAGATGCAGAGCAAGGGCACTATTGGGAAGCTGGTCTCCACCACGTGTTCAGTAACATCCCACCCTGTGCTCTGACAGTCCTTGTATCCTAAACTTGATCAAATATTTTGGGGCTTTCCCCCCAAACCGGTTGAAAACTTTCCCATGGTTAGGGACCATAACTTATGTGTTTTTTGTTTGTTTTCTTGGCTGGGGTGTTTGGTTTGGCGTGTTTTGTTTGTTTGTTTTTTTCCATTCCCCACAGAGCATGATAGTGGCTTGATAACCAACTGCTGAGTAGGACAGGAGTCTCGTCCTGTCTTGGTGAGGGGTCTTGCAGTGCATGTGTTCATAAGGGGAACGGATTTATTTTAAGAGAGAACACAAAGAGCAGGATGACAGTGGGGAATTTTGGTCACAGGACCCGATTCTCTGCACCACCCCCGTTTCTATTTTTTGCTGGTCGTTTTGTCCTGTTCCTGGCGACATCACTGTGTTAGGAACCAGAAAGCACCAAGACCTCAGCTATCCTGTGCCCCTGCTGTCCTGGGTGACCTTGAGAAACTCAGATATAATAGTTTAGCTTCATTTTCTCCCCGGTAAGATACAGGGTTGGACCAGCTGACTGCCATGGGCCCTTCTCGTGCTAAGATTGCAGATGTCACAACTGTTTACGAGTAAGTGGGCACACTTGCCAGGGTTGCTGGGGCCCTGTGCCGCCCTCGGAGGAGAGAGCTGCGTTGCTCAATATGGAAGGAAGGAGGAATAATAGTCACACCAGGTGGCAGAGGGCCGAGCTGGGCGACAGATGTGAAAAGGGAAGTAAAATAAAGCACGAGGCAACTGCAGGTGGAATAATTCATGAGGAAAAGAGCACCCCCGCCCACATCACTTCAGGTGACTTTGGTAAGAGGAGCCGTTGGTCTGCAGCCTGTGCCCGTGGAGAACCTCAGTAATTCTAGAAAACAGTAACGATACAATTCCCATCAAAGCCACTGATTTGGAAGAGGATCGCTGGTAACTAGGTGGGGCAAAAAGCCAATGAGCATCTGGTGCGAGGGTTGGGAGGGCTTGAGGGGAGAGCTGGGAAGCAGATTATATTATAATTACCAGTCATGGGGGACTGGCTCCCGTGCTCAGCGGCCCAGTGCACTTGTTCACGTATCTCAGCTTTGGAGAATGCCCCTCCCTACACCCCGGCTCTCTTGAGAATGCCCTTTCTCCCGCCCAACTCTGGTTCCAGAGGGGAGTCTCCGTGTTCTCCCTGGTACCGTCACTTGGTCACCAATGGATCCCTGCTTTAATTTGAGCCCATCACCCTGTCCCACCTACATGGCTTAGTTGATTGGTCCAGGGGTGGGTCTGTGACCCACATCTGTCCACGTCCAGGGCCAAGGACCTAAAGGGACCACTTTGATACAAGCAAGGTGGGTCTCTCCAAGGTGGCTGAGGCGATCAGAATGGCCATAGATGCTTTAGGTCCATTGAGACAAGTTCTAGACAGTGGGCATGCAGTCCAACAATTTGTACCAGCGTCCCTGGCCGCTGGCTGCCCTTGTTTCTGCTCCTGCGGCTTCCACGGGTGTACAAGTTTACTTGGACCTCTGCCTCATCTTTCTTCTCTTGCGTATCAGCCTGCGCATTTTCTTCTTCCTCCACTTGGCTCTCATGGCTCGGAGGTTTCTCAGAAGATGGCGTGAAGGCCGAGAGAGTCTAGAGCTGAATTTAAACATCCAGGTCCTCTTGGGTGTGTCGAAGCTGGGTGTGAGATTGCTTATGGCTGGTGAAGAAAGTTGCTCTGAGAAAGTGAAGCCCCCAGGTTAGGAAAAAACAGAATATTAAGAGTTGCAGGGGCTGGATTTCCCCTGGTGGCTCAGGGGTTAAGAATCCACCTGCCCTTTTTGTCCGACACCTTAGCGAGGCGCAGTGGTAGCAGTTGCTCTCCCGGCTTCGCTAGGCCGCCCAAGGACAACAAGAAGAAGAAAGATGCTGGAAAGTCAGCCAACAAAGACAAAGACCCAGTGAACAAATCTGGGGGCAAGGCCAAAAAGAAGAAGTGGTCCAAAGGCAAAGTTCGGGACAAGCTCAATAACCTAGTCTTGTTGGACAAAGCAACGTATGACAAACTCTGTCAAGAAGTTCCCAACTATAAGCTTATAAGTCCAGCTGTCGTCTCTGAGAGACTGAGGATTCGTGGTTCCCTGGCCAGGGCAGCCCTGCAGGAGCTCCTTAGTAAAGGACTTATTAAACTGGTTTCAAAGCACAGAGCTCAAGTAATGTATACCAGAAATACCAAGGGTGGAGATGCTCCAGCTGCTAGTGAAGATGCATGAACAGGTCCCACCAACTGTATATTTTGAAAAATAAAACTTTATTAAATCAAAAAAAAAAAAAGAAGAATCCGCCTGCCAATGCAGGGGACACAGGTTTGAGCCCTGGTCCGGGAAGATCCCACATGCCGGGGAGCAATTAAGCCTGTGAGCAACAACTACTAAGCCTATGCGCCACAACTACTGAGCCTGTGCTCTAGAGCCCACGAGCCACAACTACTGAAGCCAGGGCACCTAGAGCCTGTGCTCCGCAACGAGAGAAGCCACCGCAATGAGAAACCCGCGCGCTGCATTGAAGACCCAACGCAGCCAAAAATAAATAAATAAAATAAATAAATAAATAAATATTTTAAAAAAGAAAAGAAAACATGTATGGAGTGCTGTCTTTGGGGTGGGCCCTATTCTAGGTGCTCAGGAAAAGAGTCCCAGGCTCCCGGCGCTCGTATGAGCAAGGAAACCTATGAGTAAGTGACAGGCAGAGGAAGTGGCATGGGAGGAGCAGAGAGCAATGGGGATCTGAGGTGGTGAGGGAAGGATTCCCCCAGGAGGTGACAGTGGAGCAGAGACCTGCAGAAGTGAAGGAGTGAGCCATGCAAGGATGGAGAGGAGGGATCCAGGCCACGGCAACATAGGTCAAAGGCCCCGTGTGGCGCCGAGTTCCGCTTGTTCAAGGAACAGCAAGAAGGCCCTTGCTGCAGGAGCGAGCGTATCCCCCATACAAGGGGAATGTCTAGGAGATGAGGTCAGAGACATGCGCGGGGCCACATTACATGGAGAGCTGGTAGCGTCACATCTGACGTGATGAGCAGGCTGCTCCTGGGGCAAGGCATTGACTGAAGAGTTTGGGTCTTTTGCCTGTTTTATTTTTTTGTAACCATATTCAAAGGTAGCCTTGGGTCCCATGGTGGCCAGTCACCTCTCCCACCTGTGCCCCCAGCCGCCCATTGCCCCTCCCCACAATCATCTTTGACAGCTTCTCGTGTGTCTTTCCAGAGATATTCTGTGCATCTGTAAGAACATTCTAATACATTTTTAACCTCCTGTTTTACGCAAATATTAACATATTATTTACAGTGTTCTCTATTTTATAAGGAATTTTGGAAAAGTGGGCTAAGGATTAATCAGGAATTGAATAAAGATGGCAGAACAAACCCATACTTTAGCCTCTCCCTCCTACTTCCCCAGAAATGTCAGTAATTGGAAGTACTGTACTAACAACTTTAAAATAATGGCCTTAGTGCTGTGTTTCAAAAGCTTTGTGCAGCAACATGGATGGACCTAGAGATTGTCATGCTGAGTGAAGTAAGTCAGACAGAGAAAGACAAATATCATATGATATCGTGTATATGTGGAATCTAAAAAAATGGTACAAATGAACTTATTTACAAAACAGAAATAGAGTCACAGATGTAGAAAACAAACTTATGTTTACCAGAGGATGGGGGGGGAGGGAGAGATAAACTGGGAGACTGAGATTGACATATACACACTACTACACATAAAATAGATAACTATTATGAACCTGCACAGGGAACTTTATTCAATACTCTGTAATGACCTATATGGGAAAAGAATCTAAAAAAGAGTGGATATATGTATATGTATAACTGATTCACTTTGCCGTCCACCTGAAACTAACACGACGTTGTAAATCAACTATATTCCAATAAAAATTTTTAAAAAAAGCTTTGTGAAATCCAAATTCAACCAGCAATCTATATTTATAAATCCATCAGGCTCTTTCTTCAGGGTCCATGACTTCTTGTTTAGGAATGCTGGAAAGGGCAGAAAACTCAGGAAACTAGGGTTCAGGTTCTTCTGGCTTGTCACTAACTTGGTGTGTGACCTTGGATAAGCCGCCTCAGAAACTGAAAGAAGGGAGGGAGGGAGGGAGGAAGGAAGGATCAATTTGGGCTTAGTCTTTCCTAAGAGTGGAAGTGTGTGTGTGTGTGTCTGTGTGTGTGTGTGTGTGCACGTGCGTGCGCATGTGTGTATGCAAACGTGCGATAATGAACAAAAGGGACAAATCCTGTGCCTTCATGATGTTTACATCCTAGAGGAGGAAAAAACCCCCATAAAATACAGAAATAATTTAAAAATATATATTAAATAACAGTAAGTGCTAAGAAGAAAAGAATGAAGCAGGAAAGAAGGCTTGGAAATAAAGGGGAGGTGAAGTTTGGACGTAGAGGCCAGCAAAGGTGCTGTTGAGAAGGTGACTTTGGAATAAAAATCTGAAGGACATGAGGCAGCAGCCAGGGATGATGTGGGGGCGAGAGGCAGAGAGAGCACAGTGCAAAGGCTGCAGACCTGAAAGCCACGTGGTAAAGATGGGAAAGGTGGGAGGCAGAAACTAAGGTGGACCAGTGACATCGACATTGGTGCTGCCCTGGAGCCCCTGCACAAATTCTAGACTGCTTCCGGGCTGCGATGTAAGTCCCAGAACAAACTCCTGTTAAGTTATTGGAGGTGAGTTTCTGTTAGATGCAGCAGAACGAAATCCTTCGTTGATTCATTCTCTTATTTTAAAAATATTTTTTAAAGTGGATTGCTACAGTATCAATTGTTACATCCTTTTGGGAAAGCAATTTTCAAAAGCCTTAAAGTATTTTTTATTTTTTAGCCCAGTGCTTTGCACTCTAGGAATCTATCCAAAGGAAACAATCTGAAATGCAGGTGAGAAAAAAATTATACACAATGTGCTGTAAGCTGAATCGTGTCCCCCCCCGAAACTGCCATGCTGAAGTCCTAATGCCTTCAGAAGGTGGCTGTATTTGGACATGCGGTCTTTAAAGATCTAAGTTAAAATGAGGCCCTTAGGGTGGGTCTTAATCCAATATGACTAGTGTCCTGTAAGAAGAGGAGATTAGGACATACCCAGGGAAAACCACATGAGGACACAGCGAGAAGGGGACCATTTGCAAGGTGAGGAGAGAGGCCTCAGGAGAGACCAACCCTACCCACCTTAATCTCAGAGTTCTAGCCTCCAGAACTGTGAGAAAATAAATTTGTTGTTTAAGCCAGTCTGTGGTATTTTGCTATGGCAGCCTGAGCAAACTAACATACAACAATTTTTATTTTTATTTATTTATTTATTTTTAACTTTTGGCCATGCTGAGAGGCATGAGGGATCTTAGTTCCCCGACCAGGGATCAAACCTGGGCCTCCTGCGGTGGAAGCGTGGAGTCCTAACCACTGGACTGCCAGGGAATCCCCAACAATTTATAAAGATCATTATATATTTTAAATAGAGAAAAATTAGAAATAGTCTAAAAGTTCAATAATAAGGAAAGAATATTATGCAGTCATCAAAATGTTGAGGCTTCATGGAAAAAAATACAAGATGATGTTTGGAAGAAAAAGCAAGATACAATGATTCAGATAGATAGATAGATGATAGAGAGACAGATAGATGGGGATGTAGTCAGCCCTCTGTGTCCATGGGTTCCACATCTGCAGATTCAAGCAACTGCAGATCAAAAATATTCAGGAAAAAAACGCAGAAACTTCCGAAAAGGAGAACTTGAATTTGACGAGCGCTGGCAACAATTTACATAGCACTTACATTGTATTAAGTATTATAACTAGAGATGATTTAAAGTAGATGGGATGATGTGTGTAGCTTAGATGCAAATACTACATCATTTTGTGTACGCAACTTGAGCATCCACGGATTTTGGTATCCAATGGAACCAATCCCCCCTGCAGACACCAAGGGACGACTGACTACATCCAAAGGAAGTGAATACATGTATACACACATATATACATATACATATATGATGATATATATGATTTTAACTAGGCTTTGCAAAGCCCGTGGAGGAAAAAAAAAAACTAGAAGAAAAAAAAACACTTGTAGTGTTATTTTTGGAAGATTATAACTTACATTCTCCTTTCTTTGTTAATGCATTGAGACTATTGTTCTTTGAAGTGTACCTCATTCAAATAAACAGGTACAACGGGGAATTGTAAAAGTGGGCTTATACACTCTCCCAGAATGTCTCTTTTTCAGAAAGGAAACTATTTCTGTTGTTTAGATTGAAGATTCGTGCACACACTGTATTGATCAAATTCCTGCGCACGGGTCCAAAGCAGTTGGTTAAACGCCATTCATTCCCCGGTAGGTCTCTGGGGGACTGAACCCTTTTGTTCTTTTCTCCGAGGCCAAGCCCTGGAACGCTCTATAAACCCTTCCTGAGTCCCAGCATCGTGGCATCTGCCCAGCCAGCAGTGGGACCACCATGGCAGGAGTCCTGGGGAAGCCTGGGATGCACAGACCTGCTTTCTTCCCCACGTGGGAGGCGTGTTCTCAGGCCCAGTGCTCGCCTCCTGTTTCTCCCCCTCACAGCCACACCCTCTCCTTCTCCGGTTTAGCTGATGTCTTTTCTTGGTCTCCAGCTGCCGAATGTGCTGACAGCTCCTAAATCTGTGTCTTTGGTTTGGACCTTTGTCCTTCGCTCTAGATTCCCATATCCAGTTGCTTCCTGGTGTCCTACCCCGGAATGTCCCAAAGTGAATTTACCTAACACTGAGCTCACGCAGTTTGCCTCAGAAGTCTCTCCCGGGACTTCCCTGGCAGTCCAGTGGTTAGGACTGCCCGGACGGCCAGCTTGGATCCCTGCTCCGGGAACTAAGATCCCAGAAGCCCCGCAGGTGTGGCAAAAAAAAAAAACCAAAAAACTCTCGCCCCTGCATTCGCCGTCTCTGTCAAGGATAACCAACTGCTCGGTCACCCAATCCGGAAACCTAAATCTCGGTCTTCCTCCCCCACCTCTCTCCCCACCCATGTCCATTTAGTCACCAAGACGGATGAATTCTCGCTGCTTCACACTCTTTAATTCCGTTCATTCATTCAGCCGTCTAAGGTTGGTGAATAAGACAAGAACGACCCCTTCCCTCGTGAAAGCTCTTTGAGGGGGCAGAAGATAGTAATTTATTTTATTTTATTTTTATTTTATTTATTTATTTTTTTGCGGTACGCGGGCCTCTCACTGTTGTGGCCTCTCCCATTGTGGAGCACAGGCTCCGGACGTGCAGGCTCAGCAGTCATGGCTCACGGGCCCAGCCGCTCCGTGGTATGTGGGATCTTCCTGGACCCATGTCCCCTGCATCGGCAGGCGAACTCTCAACCACTGCACCACCAGGGAAGCCCAGAAGATAGTAATTTAAAAAGCTAAAGAATCACATGTATACAGTACATTAAAATGGTCTGAGATTACAGCGGAGGCCTCCTGGTTGAGAAGGAGTCCTGGGGAGAGCCCAAGGTCAACACTCCAGGCAAGAGAAACCGTGAGTAAGTGCAAGGGTCCTCAGGCAGAAAGACTGGCCACGTGTGAGAAGCGCTGACAAAGGGCCCGTGGCTGTAGGTCCCTGAGAAGGCAGTGGAGGAGTGGGCGGGGCCCTTCTGAGCAACGATGAGAAGCCTGGATCTATTTTAATCCCTTGGAATATTTCAAGCAGGAGAGTGAGATGTCTTCCTGGGTCTACCCCTCCAATCCTTCTTCAATACAGTGTCAAGGCTGATCCCTCTGTAACAGAGATCTGATTATGTGTCTCTGTGGTTTTAAAAACTTTCAGTGGCTCTTGTTTGCCTGCAGAATGACACCCAAACCCCTTAGCCTGGCTTTACAAGTCCCTCCATAACCTTGCCCCACATTTCTCCTGCCCTTATTTCTCCCTGTGCCTCCTTAACCCCTTTGCTTGGCCATGAGAAGCGACTTCCAAATCCCCTGATGGATCTGCTTTTGTTTTTTATTTTTTTTTAAATTTCGGCCACACCAAGCAGCACGTGGGATCTTAGTTTTCCGACCAGAGATCGAACCCGTGCCCCCTGCAAGGGGACCACAGAGTCCTAACCACTGAACCGCCAGGGAAGTCCCTGTAGCTGCGATTTCACTGCCGAGTCTTTACTCACGATTCCTCTCTTCTGAGTACCGTGTTCCCCCCCATCATCAACAGAAACCTACTTACCTTTCAAGACGAAGATCAAATGTCCCCTCACCTAGGTAATCTTTCCTGTCACTGCCCCCCAGTAGAATGGACCATTCCTTCCTTTGTGTCCGTCCTCGATGTGCCCTGGATGACCTTCTAGCATAACCCTGTTAACACTTCATGGCCCTTCTCAGTTTACATGCAACTTTCCCTGTTCACGCGTAACCCTCGTAACCCTCTCTTACTCCTATGTATTCCCTACCACTTAGCATAGATCTTGGAATACCTTATTGTATGAAGAGAAGTAGTTTTCTCTGTTTTGCATATTAAGATTACATAGGATAATTCTGCCAGAACTACTGAAGCTCAGGAAAAATTGTAATGACCACGTCAGATGAGACTTATAGCGGATGTACCGGTTTCTGAGCTAATAGGGTCCCCACCACTAGCTACATCAGTGCATTGATCCTCATTGGTAAGGCTGAGATTGGGAAAGAGTTTGTCCAGCTACAAACATCTATGGGGCATGGGTTTGGAAACCTCTTTGCTTGTCAGGCACCTCTCCGCATTCTGCCGTGTCCGTGTCATCCACTGTCTCTGCAGCGCTCACCCCATGACTAATGACGCTAGGACATCGGTTAGCTGGTTGGTGCAGGACAGTTGGAGACTGAACTTATCAGTTTATCATTTCCTGCTAAGTGTTCAGCACTGCGGAGTGTAGGCTGGGGAGAATAAAGAAGTAACTTGTTCCCTCTATTTGGGGATGGGAGATCATGATATCTATAGAAGACACTAATTGGTATTTATCACCTGACACATTGATAGGTGAGACATAATTACAAAATAACCCAGGACTATATAATCAAGTGCTGGACGGCGTGTTCTAGGCAGTAACTGCTGTAGATGTTTTTCAGGGTCTCTTGATCTTGATGTTGAAGGTCAATGTGTGGCTTCTACCAGCTTGTATCTGCTTGTCATGGGTGGGACCCGAATGAGGATGAACCAAAGGAGAATCAGGAAATGAGTCTGCCCCGTGCTCGGAGCAGTGTCTCTGCTGTTTATTCAATGGTGCTTGCGGGTACTGAGAAATGCATTCGGAATGTACCCTGCCTGTTCGGCAGCTGCATCTCGCAGAAGGGGAGGCAAAACTGACCTGGAGGAGCTCAGCTCAGAGGCGGCCAGGTTTGCTGGGTCCTGGAAAGTATATACATGGGACATGTGTTGTCCGTGCGCTCTGCTGACCGGGGTCAGTAGCACTCTGTTGTCGCTGATGACTTTTTTACGAGTTCTCACTGAAAAAAGTCATAATTGGACTCCAAAGGCAAATGTGTTCCTTGTGAAGCTCGTAAATTCTCCTGCTCTCCGAACAGCTGCAGCTGTAGCCGTTCACCCAGGGGCTTTGCCAAGAAGGCATAGATGCCTGCACAGACTTCACACGGAGCCGCGCTGAGGGGAGGGTGGCTGGCTGGAGCTCAGATGAGATGTGATCATTAACGATTTCTGACGAAAGACTCGAAACTTTAAATCAAATTACAGATTATGATGGCTCATCCTTCCATTAACCCTAACTGTGGTGACTTCACTTGGTCTCAAGCAACAAGCGATGCGCAGCTCCTCGGTGGAGTTTAAGTCCGTGTATCTCCTCATTTAATGGTACAAAATTTCAGTGGAGGGCTTCCCTGGTGGCGCAGCGGTTGAGAGTCCGCCTGCTGATGCAGGGGACACGGGTTCGTGCCCCGGTCCAGGAAGATCCCACATGCCGCAGAGCGGCTGGGCCCGTGAGCCATGGCCGCTGAGCCTGCGTGTCTGGAGCCTGTGCTCCGCAACGGGAGAGGCCACAACAGTGAGAGGCCCGAGTACGCAAAAAAAAAAAAAAAAAAAAATTTCAGTGGATTTTTTTGTGTGTGGCTTTCCATACATTTCTTGACTCACCAATCTAATTTGATACGCGACATGATGTCTTCGGAGCAGGAGCCTGTGCAGTTCACTGCACAAAACAAACTCGTACTAAATATCTGTTGCTTGACTGATACCTTGAGTTTTCACTTTTTAGATGACAGCAAGACATGTCATATTGATTAAATATCACCTAACAGAGTCCACATTCTCATAGCTCCAAGAGCACACAATAGCTCCAAGAGCTATTGTTGGCTAGCTTTTAACCTCTGAACCTCTTAAGAGAGTTTCTTATACTCCCAGTTGCTTGATCACAATCTTCCTTAATCTTTATTTTCTGCAGAGGTAGAACCCATGTCCTCAAAGGCAAAGGAGGAATTTAATTTCAAGGCTCTTCTCTGTGGATAAGAACTGGCCCAGTGCGTCAGATCTGCTGTGTGCCCGAGGCAATGCCCTGTCTCCAACACAGATTCCAAGGGAGGTGTGGGAAGGGCAGGCTGTGTTCCAGCTCTTTCCTCTGAGCATCAGCTGTAAACACAAACTCACTCTGGAACTAGGAACCTTGGTTTTAAAAGGAAAACAAAGATATGAATAGCATTTGATGTTAATAAATGTGTGACCATGTCCCAATTAGCTCATTTATTTTCTGATTAGCTACTTGCATTCACCAAGTCACCCTAAGTCACTTAGGTCTTCTCCTTCTGACGACAGAAGCTTCACGGTGGTCTGCCTTTAGATAAGTTGCTCCAAGTTTCGCTTAAAAGCAGCCAAACAACTCAATCATTGAAAACAGAATTAGACACACCAGGTCCAAAAATTATGTACCCCGAATCTAGCTTTTGCTAACGGGGTTTGCATCTCCCCACCTTCCACATTTAACATTTGTGAGTGTACGTGTGCCAAGATGATTCATCCAAGCTGCTCTGGAATTTGTCTCTGCTGGTGACACTGCAGCTGAGCCACCCTCGTCTGCCCTCCCCTCATCTGGTGAAAATGTGGAATATCTAGTTCCGTGGCTCTGTCACCAGCGCCCCATGGCTTTCTTTATTTAGGTACCATGCACTTAGGCAAGTTGCTCCCACGTGGAGCTTTTCATCTCCCGATCACGTTTCTCCACCACTTCTATCTGCCTGCACCACCCAGATTGCGACCCTAAAGAGGGTGAGGACCTAAGGATCCTGAGGGTCCCCAGAACCCACAGAGTGGCCCCTCCGACAAGTGATCTCCTTGCTCTGTGGTCCTTGCTTATCCAAGGAGACTGTGTATAACCTCTTCCCCAGCCCTATCAGCCCAGGAGCCCTGCTCTCTCTTCCTGCTTCTCTGAGATTCTCCCCAGCAAAGGTGCCAAAAATTCATCTCCTTTGAACTTTCAGCAATTCTGATGCTGACTGTATTCCCAGAGATCCTGAAACTTCTGGTGGTACTAGCTCTTGTGTTTCCTTTTACAACATTTGGGGGACAGGTCAGTGTTCTGAGGTTCAGGCTAACCACCCCGAAAAATGAGTACTTTTGTGGGAATTGCCCGTTTCCCCTCCCTTCTCCACTCCCTCTATAGATTTTCACATTCTGGAGGAAAGCCAGGCTTCTTTCTTTTTTGTTGCTTTTACTGTAGATTTTCAAGCTAGCTCTAGCCGGCATCCAGCTCTCCCTCCTCCCTCGGTCTTTCCCCTCCTGGCTCCTATTCAATGACTAAAGCTCTCCAGGAGTATTTACAGACCTGGGTATCTACCGTGACCTTGTGATCGCACTAATCCCTGGCACCATGACCTTGTGATTGCACTAATCCCTGGCGTAAGGCTGCTCTCTGCTCTGCCTGTCACAAGGGTGAGGGGATGGGAGTGGGAAGGACGGTGCCTCATCCGGGAGCAGCCCGTTTATTTACAGAACCGGCCTTTTCCTCTCCTTCCTAGTGTCTGTTGCCATATCCTCAACACCCCCTCTGAGAGACAGATGAGAGATTGGAGGAGGTGGGCCCAGGGCTTCAGGGGTAAAGGCCAGAGTTCTCAGGGTCAGAGCACCAAAGGACTGCTTTCCCCACCTCCATGGGCAAACCCAAGGAGGCCCAAGTTCCCAGGGCTGGTTGACCACTGAGCGCTACAACTTCCTTCCTCACAGCCCCAGAGGTGCGGCCAGATGCTCCTGCCTGGGGACTCTGGGCTCAGTGGCCTCAGAGAGCGCGCCTCAAGTTCCTGGGAAACTCTGGCAGCATCTGAGCATCTGAGGTTGACCTGACCAACTCTTCGGGGTCTTTGAAAAGCAGACGAGAAAATTGCTGACAGAATAAGAGAGAAGAAAGACGGAAAGGGGCCTGACTTTGCATGTCTTGGAGAATGGAATTGCCACCATCTAGATTAAGGAAAAAAAAAAAAAAAAAAAAACCCTGGACAGACTTCCTTGGCGGTCCAGTGGTTAAGACTCCATGCTTCCACTGCCAGGGGCGTGGGTTCTGTCCCTGGTGGGGGAACTAAGATGCCACGCCAAAAAACCAAAACAAAACAAAACAAAAAACCAAGACTTTGGGGAAAGAGTGAGAATGAAGGCCACTTGATTACAGCTGGAGGAGGACTCCAGTTGACAAGACCTGTGTAGCCTTGTCACAATTTAGCTCATGATTATGCGACACCTTGGGTGACCATGACTGCTTCTTGTGTTCAAGTTCTGACCCAGCTTGACAGTAAATCACGTGGGGGCGGGAACCTTAGGGCACAGAGCTGGGTGCCGCATTCATGCTCAGCAAGCCTTGCGAGCTCTCATACGTGGATTATAAGTGACTATTATTAGCATTAAGAAGGGTTTTTCGAAGATGATGATATTGATGTTGATGATGGCTGGATAGTACTGTAGGCAGGAACCCTGTGCTTTTAAAATCTCTCTCCTCCCTCTGCCCAGCGAGTACCATGCACTTAGTAGGCTTTCAAAATCATTTGCTAGATTTGTATTAAATAAATGATGATTATAATAGTTCCATGTCTGGGAGCTTCTACCATGCTTAGTAGACGCTTTTCTCTCTCTTAAAAAAAAAAAAAAAGAATCTTCTGAGCCCGTGTTCAGTTTTCTCCTGTAGCCCCTTCTCGTGTGTGATACCGCAGGGGGTTGGTCCTCAAGCGTTAGCCTTGCATCAGAGCCACCTCTGAGGCTTGTGTTTCTTTTTTTTTTTTTTTAACTGCCTGCAGCTGTGGGTTGGCTGCTTTGATTCTTCCTTGCTGCGCGCGGGTTTTCTCTAGTTGCAGCAAGCGGGGGCTACTCTTAGTTGGGGTGCGCCGGCTTCTCATTGCGGTGGCTTCTCTTGTTGCGGACCACGGGCTGTAGGTGCGTGGGCTTCAGTAGTTACAGCACGCAGGCTCAGTAGTTGTGGCTCGCGGGCTCTAGGGCACAGGCTCAGCTGTTGTGGCGCACAGGCTGAGTTGCTCCGCGGCATGTGGGATCTTCCCGGACCAGGGCTCGAACCCGTGTCCCCTGCATTGGCAGGTGGATTCTTAACCACTGCGCCACCAGGGAAGCCCAGGCTTGTGTTTCCGATCAGTAGGTAGGGGGTGGGGCTCAAGAACATGCTTTTCTAGAGTTCTCATGGTGGCTGCTGCTGGTCTAGGGACCACACTCTGGGAACCACTGCTGTACGGGTGTGTTAGAAGTGTCTCAGGTTCTCTTACCTGGAACTTGAGGATTGAAGAAGAGTCTTAGGAAATGGGAGGCCTCAGTAGAATCCTTCTCTGAGGGATCATTGCTCATCTCTGCACAGGGACCACTTTCTCTAGAATTTAGAACTTGCCAAAGCGGGACAAAGGTTACCAAGAACCCACTTGGGGATCCCAATCTAATTTGCCTGCAGGCTCACCTCTCCCCAGTCTATTCTCCTCACTCCAGCCCAGGTGACTGTCTCAATCAGAAATCTGGTTACCTCTGTCTCCTGCTTAAAAACCTTCAGTGGCTTCCCGTTCCTTCCAGCTTAAAGCCCAGACTGTGGGATGCCTTAGCCTGGTTGGCAAATGCTTCATGATTTGACCCTTGCCTTTGCATTCAACGTGGGATCCTGCCACTCCCCGACTACCATGGTCCCCAGAAATGACCTCTCTCACCCCGTTCCTCTGCACAAGCTTCCCCTGGTTCAGAGTGAACTTCCTTTAATTATTATTATTATTTTATTTATTTATTTTTTATTGGAGTATAATTGCTTTACAGTGTTCTGTTAGCTTCTGCTGTACAGTGAAGTGAATCAGCTGTATGTATACCTATATCCCCTCCCTCTTGGACCTCCTTCCCATCCCCCATCCCACCCATCTAGGTCACCACAGAGCACCGAGCTGAGCTCCCTGTGCTATACAGCAGGTTCCCACTAGCTATCTATTCTATACATGGCAGTATATTTATGTCAAACCTAATCTCCCAATTCACCTCCACCCTCCCCCTCCCCCGCTGTGTCCACAAGTCCACAAGTCCTTTCTCCATGTCTGCGTTTCTATTCCTGCCCTGCAAATAGGTCCATCTGTACCATTTTTCTAGATTCCACATATATACGTTAATATACGATATCTGTTTTTCTCTTCCTGATTTACAATGTTGTGTTAATTACTGCTATACAGGGACTCCCCTGGTGGTCCAGTGGTTGGGACTTCCAATGCAGGGGGTGCAGGTTCGATCCCTAGTCGGGGAACTGGGATCCCACATGTCACGTGGTGTGGCCAAAAAAGATTTAAAAAAAACGTAAATCATTTATTTAAAAAATTAATAATAATTACTGCTGTACAGCAAAATGGTTCAGTTATACATATTTATACATCGTTTTTTTTTTTAATATTCTTTTCCATTATGGTTTATCATAGGATATTGAATGTAGTTCTCTGGGCTACACAGTAGGACCTTGTTGTTTACCCATTCTCTACATAAAAGCTTACATCTGCTAACTCCAAACTCCCAGAGTGAACTTTCTGGTCCCCTTTCCCTGCATCCTACCCGCAGGGCTGTCCCCTGCTAGATCTCCAAGCAAAGCAAGCCTCCTGCCTAGCCCCCCTCCCCTGGGCACAGGGTCCTCATTGCAAGTTGTCCTTAGTACTTGACTCTGTATCTGGCCCCCAACCCCCAGGCTATGGAGCGACCAGGACTGGCCTTTGAGGCCCTAATACTTCCCGCACACCACCTGGATTGAAGAAGACGCTTGGGGAAGATTTGTTGAGTGAATGGAAATTGTTGAAGACTCAGCGGGTAGCAGACCACACACTGATCTCAGTGATTACTTTGGATACTTTTTGATACAAAACAATGGAGGGGGAGAAAAACAACAAAAGAAGGGGGAGGTGGGGAGGGGAGTGCATTCCCAGGTAAAGCTGAGGAGAGACCTAGAGAGAGGGGAGGGTGGAATTACCCATACTCCCTTCAAGTCACCTGCAGTAAAATTAATTCCTCCAGCCTTTGTCGACCTAAAGCACAGTGACAAAGGTGGGTTCAGAAGCAAACAAGTGAAGCTCTAGAGGTAGAACTTTAGGCCCTGGCCTGTAGAGTGGGGAGGAAGTCGGAGGTTTTGCAAAAGGGGAAGTTGGAGCCTCCTGAAATTACAGCACCGGTAAGAGAGGCCTCCCCAGGCCCTTAGTTCACGCCTCCTGGGGATCAAGCTCCCCTTCTCTTGGGATGGGGGACAGTGTCTTCCTGATTCCCTTTTGATTTGACGGCCTTAGATGGTGACAAGTTGCTTCCAGGTCTGGATTCTGTGTAGTGTCTGAGGACGTCGGTTGTCTCTTTCTGCACTTAGTACATGAATCAACTTCATTTTGGAAGCACTTTTATACTTACGAGGCTGACTTCTATACCATAGGATGAAGTTTATAATGAAAGAACTAGACTAGGAGACATGGTTCCTGTCTCTCCTCTGGTGCCCAGCTAGCTGTCTGCATTTGGGCAGCTGTATTTTCAACTTCCCTCACTGTTCAGGCAGCGCTTAGTAAGAATGCCCGCTCTGGTTTATGTGTGACCCTTTCAAACCGACCCCATAGCTGTTTTCCATTCCTAAGACTGTGCCTTTGCAAACTTGGACCTACTTTGTAAGTTCTCTCTCTGATATCACTCTCTGTGAACTCCAGTGGCCAGGAAAGTATGATAAACAAAAGCAGCCCCGGAGGGAGTTTCTTAAGCTCCAAATGTTTGATCTCAAAATCTGGCTGAATTTATCGGCTGAAACCACCATTGACAGAATATTTCTGGCTGACCTCTCTGCCCTTTGCACCAGCCACCCGGGTTTGGAACCCAGAGCTTCTCAGCTCCTCTTAGCATCTGCAGAGATACCTCCCCCGGGATGAGAGTCTGTGTTCTCCCTGGAACCAATTTAAACCCAAAGGAGTCTTTAAAAAGATACATTTAACTGTTGGAGAGGCTCCCCCTCCTTTTAACTTCTGAGCTCATTCCCTCTGGGAACAAGTGACATTTCGATTTTGTTGTGTAAGTTGTTTTTTCTTTAGATTAGTTTTTGTGTAAACATTCCCCTGCAAATTATTTTCACATTTTGAGGCAGCTTCTTTCAAGCGGCCAGTCAGACTGATTCCTCTTCTGTTCCCTTTACTACCCGCAGTTCAACTCGCTCTCACTCACCCACTTCCCCATTTCTCAAATTCAAACTAATTCTACTGTTTATGAAAATATTTCCCCAACTTTCTGGAATTTCCATTTCTCAGGGTTACCTCCCCTGGGCCGCAGCCAAAGCTGCACCCACTAGGATGAGTGAAGCCAGCCCAGGTCAAAAAAGGGGAACCATCACTGTGCATGCAGGTGTGGCCAGCGGAGGCCAGGGCTGCCCTGAGAAGGGGCCTCAGGACCCACAAGACAGGCTTAGCGTGAGGCCGGAGGACTAGCTCCAGGTCTAAGCAAAGGGGGAGCAGCTTTCTAATTATGAGACGGACGGGAGCCTTGCAGTCACAACCAGAAAGGCAGGCAAATTACATCCTCTTCTTCAGCCACAAATGTGATCATTCTTTGTAACAGGCCCACAAGAGTAACCTCTCCTCCTGTCTTTTCTTCCAACATCACTGTTGAATGCTTTGTCTAATTTGGTGCAATTTTCCTCATACAGACTCTATCTCTCAGTTTTAAAACACGTCTCTTTATCAGGGTACCATGAATAGCCCCAGGGACTGGTCACAACTCCAGTGGCGCCATTCATGTAGACTACAATGTATTCATCAAAATAAGACACTTCTCCTCAACTAACACAATACTGTAAATCAACTATATTTCAATTAAACAAACAAAAAACAACCAAGCAACTTGTCTTTAAATCTTAGTGACATCTTTTATTTTTCTTC
Organism: Aethalodelphis obliquidens; assembly: GCF_003676395.1. Classification (NCBI taxonomy): domain Eukaryota; kingdom Metazoa; phylum Chordata; class Mammalia; order Artiodactyla; family Delphinidae; genus Aethalodelphis; species Aethalodelphis obliquidens. The sequence continues at coordinate 29,971,794 of NW_020837969.1, read as the reverse complement.
TATACGTTAGGAAAGGTAAGCTGGTTGGGTGGAAAGAATACCTATCATTGCTAATGGTCCTATCATTGCCACAGAATTACCACGTGGCCTTGGACAGGTCCGCTTGCTACCCACGTCTCACATCTGCAAAGTAAGGAAATGGGACTAGATCATCTCTAAGGATCCTGCGCTCTGGCTATGATGTTTTCTGATCAGCAGAAAGTGAGATGTCTTTGATCATTAAGTTCCATGATGAGTAGCTTTTGCTTAGTCATTTTCCTCCTTTGCCTCTCTGGCATCTCAAGCTGTTCAGCCCAGGTCTGACTTCAACACTCCCCTTGCAAGGCTATGGATTTTGAAGTCCAGTGAATGTGGACTCACCAGGCCAATTTTCTTCTTTGATTTTCTGAGCTTGGATATTTCTGCACCATTAAAACCAGAGGTACTAATCTGAGGAATTAACTGAGGTGGTCCCTTGAGGTTCAATAGCAGCTGTAACCCTTCTGGGTCTCACTTTTGCAAAGAAAAGAAAAGAAAAAAAAAGAGGCAAGAAGGTTGACCAGATAAGTTTGGAGGTTTAGGAAACAAAGCATTCTGTTCTAAGTTTGGGGCAGTGGGGGCTGAATCATGGCTCCTCCTGGGTTTTGTTTCCTATCAAATCACAACTTGGCCAACATTTTCGGCCAAGGGTCGTAAACCAGTGCCATGGAGGACAGAGGAAGAGACACTTGGCCAATCCCAGAGAAGCTCTGCCATCCCAAGTCCCAGGAAGGAGGCTCGGGAGAGAAGTCTCTTTGGTTGGCTGCATCCAACAGGCAAGCATTCGTCAGGAGCTCCGGATGTGAGGAGACAGCTCGTAAACAGTACTCCTGAACCTCAGGAAAGATTTGTAATCTAACACATGTGCAGAATTAGAAAATTAAAAACAGTCCTTCTCAACCACTAGAGCAGGGGTGGGAGGTGGGAGCATAATATCGTAAGTAATTTATTTCTGATTAATACTTAGAGCACTCAAGTTTGAAAGTGATCGCTTTGAAAATACAGATTAGAGTGGATTCGAGGTCATCTTTCAATACTGAGAATATTTTTTAAAGTCCTCTGCAAGAATCCCTCTGAAGGAGGCAGTTGTTTTTGTTTAGGAAAATACTTTGAAGGGACATTTAAGATTTGGGTTTTTTTAATACATTTATTTATTTATTTTGGGCTGCATTGGGTCTTCATTGCTGCACGTGGACTTTCTCTAGTTGTGGTGAGCGGGGGCTACTCTTTGTTGGGGTGCGCAGGCTTCTCACTGCGGTGGCTTCTCTTGCGGAGCATGGGCTCTAGGCGTGCGGGCTTCGGTAGTTGTGGCACATGGGCTCAGTAGTTGTGGCTCGTGGGCTCTAGAGTGCAGGCTCAGCAGTTGTGGCACACGGGCTTAGTTGTTCCACGGCATGTGGGATCTTCCCGGACCAGGGCTCGAACCCGTGTCCCTTGCATTGGCAGGCGGATTCTTAACCACTGTGCCACCAGGGAAGCCCAATATTTAGGTTTTAAAAGATGGGACAGAGCCTGAAAAGACAGATCCAGTGGAGGAATTATTGAATAGTTGGGCGGAGTAAAGAGGAAGAAATATATTTTTTTAGTTTGTTATTGTTGTTGGAAATAGGTAAAGCAAGAGGTGGAATGGTAGTGTGGTCTGTGCAATGTGGCTGTAAGTGGGGAGTCCAGAGTTAGGTCACCGAGGCTCCCGTCTATGAAACCCACCATGATGCACTTTGTAATAAAGCAAATTTAGATATAAGAGAATTGGTACTTAGTGTCCATCCTCTGCCCAACTCCCATTCTCAACCAGGGTTGGGCTAAGTTTCTTTTTTTTAATTGTGGTAAAATATATGTAACATAAAATTTACTATTTTAAACATTTTTAAGTGTACAGTTCAGTAGTGTTAAGTACATCCACGTTGTGCTGTGCTCAGGTTCTTATTTTCTCTGGGGGCAGGGGCGACACAATCTCAGAAGACAGAAAGACACTTTCATCCCCTGTGTTCTCCCTGCCCATCTCCCTGGCACCATCTAACTAGGAAGATTCAGAAGTTGCTGCTACCATGCTGGAGGGCCAGCTAACCCCAGGATGGGTTATTGACCCCATCGACAGGTTAAGCCAGAGTGATCAGTCACGGCTGAGTGAATGGTACCCAACTGTAGGATAGAATCAGAGGGCACAGATGGACCTCTGGAACACCTGGCCAGCAGGTGGTGCTAGCTCGCCCCAGTCATTTCATTAACCAATCCTGAATTTTGGGGGACTGAAAATTTTGGATTCCATGCGTTTCCTATGGAGGGGTTTACCGTGTATATAAATACATAGGTAGTCTCTAGCACATAAGCACTCAATAGGTACTAGATATTACCAGGCATGTCTAATATTCAAATTCAAGCTATTGCATTCCTGTGATGTTAACTTGTTCTACAGCCACGGGATTTCTATAACATTATTATTATATTACTATTACTACTTTGGTGAAGATTTCTTTTAAAAGATGCTAAGGGGGACTTCCCTGGCGGTCCAGTGGTTAAGACTCTGCGCTTCCACTGCAGGGGACATGGGCTTGATTCCTGGTCGGGGAATTAAGATCCTACATGCTGTGCAGCGCGGCCCCCCAACAAAAAAAGATGTTAAGGTACATATTTGAGTCAATGCAAGTATAGAGACATAGAAACAGCTGTTAGATTCAGAGTGAAAATAAGAAATCGCTGGAGGAAGGACTGGTGGTTTCCAAGGGGGAGGGGGTTGGGGGAGGGATGGAGTGGGAGGTTGGGATTAGCAGATGTAAGCTTTTATACATAGAATGGATAAACAACAAGGTCCTACTATATGGCACAGAGAACTATATTCAATATACTATGATAAACCATAATGGAAAAGAATATTAAAAAAAAGAATGTATATATATGTAAAACTGAATTACTTTGCTGTACAGCAGTAATTAACACAACATTGTAAACCAGCTGTACTTCAATTAAAACAAACAAACAAAACAGAATTCATTGGAGGAAGGAAGCTGGATCCAAGCTCACCATAAGAAGGGAAACTTCTGTACAATTCTCGGTGATCTGGGGAGGACGCTGGACTTTCCACAAACCAGGGAACAGAGATTCAAGTCAATCCTGACCATAGTATCGTGCAGTGTCAGGGAGACCCCCAGGTGATAACTAAGCCAGGCATAAAGTCGTCTCTTCAGTGGGAGAGAAGGAAGTGCCCTGTGGGGACTGTGCAGATCCCAGGTGATCTGCCTGAGGGAGTAGGTGGTGCAGACCAGCATCGTTCTTGACACGTGTGGAGCACAGACGCTGCGCCAGCCTGTTTAGATTCTAACCCTGACTCTGCCACGTGCTAGCGTGGGTCCTTGGGCAGGATAACTTTCTCCAGATTCCTCATCTATAAAAGGGGGATAATAATAATCCATAAAGTCTGGAAACATAAGTAAATATATATGATGTCATCAAGGCATCTTCAATCTATAAAAAATATATTTTATGGACACATTGTAGTACTAACTTCTGTCAGAAAAAGATTGTGAAAGAGAGAGAGAGACAGAAAAAAGTTCCATGAGTGCTCAGGTCAGCTCCCTCACCTCTGTTATTTGCGTCTTTCACCTTCCAGTTCCTTTCAACTCTGTAAATTGTAGAAAACTGATGGTGATGAAAATCATCCCTGTCCATAGAAGTGTGTCTGTGTCAGATAGAATGCAATTGATTATTGCCTTGAGGCTACAGCTATTTTGCAACTATTCCTAATTTTATTTCAGAAATCCTTATACTCTCTCTAAGTCTAGGCTCTTTGAGTTCTCCTTGGAATCACTTGTAACATTTTACTGGTTCCCTCATTAATTAATAAGTTTAATACATTCTTTGATATGTGTTCATTTAATATATCTGTACAAAAGTCATAGTTATCCAAGAAAAGTATAGGTAACCGTTTACTAAACGATTAGCCTCAGTTTTGTAAACCATAGAAATCACGATTCTCAGATCCTTATATCAGAAAAACAATAATGTGTTTTTTGTGTGTTTGTTTTTTTGTGGTACGAGGGCCTCTCGCTGCTGTGGCCTCTTCCGTTGCGGAGCACAGGCTCCGGACGCGCAGGCTCAGCGGCCATGGCTCACGGGCCCAGCCGCTCCACGGCATGTGGGATCCTCCCGGACCGGGGCACGAACCCGTGTCCCCTGCATCGGCAGGCGGACTCTCAACCACTGCGCCACCAGGGAAGCCCAACAATAATGTTTTTGAATGCTTGTAATCTGTATTTTGATTGAGGATCATACAGTGGATTCTGAAAGGTTTTATTTAGACTATGTGTGTACTTAACATACGTTAATTAACAAAACTGAATAGTTTTTAATGTGTTAGAAAAAAAAATGAAGCTGCCTCTTGGGCGGCTTTACTAAAAATTGTCTTAACACTTCATAGGGTTATTGTGAAGATGAAGTGGGTTAATAGGTACACGATCCTCAGAGTAGTGCTTGGCACGTCGGAAGCACTAAGCATTAGTGATTATTTTAATTATTAGGCCACAGTACTCAGTACCCTGTGATATAATTGTAAATGTCCATCTGCCTCTGCAGTGTAAGGTCCATTAGGATAGGAACTGCAACACGGAGAACAGTAAAGCCAAAAGCCAAGAAGGAACATGGTAGGCAGTCAATAGATTAGTTGAATAGTGTAACAGAGTTTGGCAAATTTTTTTCGTAAAGGACTAGATGGTTAGTAATGTAGACTTTGCCAGTCAAAAGGTCTCTGTCCAACCACTTAACTCAGCTGTGCTGGTGGGGAAGCAGCACAGACATTACATAAATGAATGAGGGTGGTGTTACAGGGAAACTTTACCGACAGTGAAATTTGAGTTTAATATAATTTTCACACGACATGAAATATTAATCGTCTTTTGACTTTTTCCAACCATTTAAACATGTAAAAACCATTCTTAGCTTGAGGGCCATACAAAAACAGGCAGTAGGCCGGATTTGGCCCCAGGCCATGATTTGCTGACCCTTGAATTGGATGCTGGGTCCATTAAGAGCAAGAATTTTGTCTTCTTCATATAACCTTTAATCTAGTACTTCTTGTGGAATAGATGTTCAAATGTTTGTGGAATTAAGTAGGCAAAGGGAGATATTTTAGGAGAGCAACCTGCTGAATTGCTTCAGAAAGATTCAATCAGTAGTTTGACAGGAGGATGGTGGGCCTGGCCAGGGCTGTCCTGTGGGTGGAGTGGGAGGGACTGGTCCCAAATGCATCAGCCACGTCTGTGTCATAATCATTCTTTTTTTTAATAAATAAATTTATTTATTTATTTTTGGCTGCATTGGGTCTTCATTGCTGCACATCGGCTTTCTCTAGTTGTGGCGAGCAGGGGCTACTCTTCGTTGCGGTGCGCAGGCTTCTTATCGCGGTGGCTTCTCTTGTTGTGGAGCACGGGCTCTAGGTGCACGGGCTTCAGTAGTTGTGGCTCATAGGCTCTAGAGCATAGGCTCAGTAGTTGTGGTGCACGGACTTAGTTGCTCCGCGGCATGTGGGATCTTCCCGGACCAGGGGTTGAACCCATGTCCCCTGCATTGGCAGGCGGATTCTTATCCACTGCGCCACCGGGGAAGTCCCCTATAGTCATTCTTAACTGAAATCTTCAGTGACACTCACGATTTTATAGTCTGCCTTAAAATCCTTTTCAGGACAAAATGGAATTATAAGTAAGTCTAAATAGCCTATGCTGATCAGAAAACGTGACCTGAATCATATTACAAATACCTCCTCCAGGCAAGCTAGAACTTGTCGGACTATATTATATCAACACTGGTCAATTTCATAGACCAGATTTAGGAATTTTCCAGAGTTAGGAAACTGGCATAACAGTGTCCAAAAACACAGAGGCCCAGAATTGGATCCACCTACGAAACTGAATAGGCTCCAGCTGCAGCCTCCAGATGCTGCCGGCTTGGCCTCCTGGTGTGCACCCCCAATGCCCCCGTGTACTGTCTCCCAGACCAGCAAAGGCATTTGCCCCCAGCCCAGTGAACCCTCTCCTCCTGAACACAGTTACCGAAGTTACCCGCACAAAGGTACGGCTGTATTTTTGCTTAGGGTTCATAATTCTATTTCTTTTCTTGTGCCTCTGATTTCATTCAGGGCTCAGACAGTTGTTAATGTGGAGGGTGAACTTTCAAATAGGAATCCCATAAAGAGCAGCACTCTCAATGCAGGGCTATGACCAAATGCATTAGGAGAACAGCTATGTCAGGAATCTCTCTGGAATACGAAGGAAGACTGAACAGAAATTGGAAAAGAGCTCGTTTTAAAGATACATTTATTTTTTTAATTAATTAATTAAAACGTTCTTAAATTTTATATTTATTGTTTAAAAGTAAATTTGAAAAAATTTAAAAACTGAAGTATAGTTGATTTACAGTGTTTCAGGTGTACAGCAAAGTGATTCAGGTTTTTTTGCTTGTTTGTTTTTTGTGGTACGCGGGCCTCTCACTGTTGTGGCCTCTCCCACTGCGGAGCACAGGCTCCGGACGCGCAGGCTCAGCGGCCATGGCTCACGGGCCCAGCCGCTCCGTGGCATGTGGGATCCTCCCGGACTGGGGCACGAACCCGTGTCCCCTGCATCGGCAGGCGGACTCTCAACCACTGCGGCCACCAGGGAAGCCCGATTCAGTTTTATATATATATGTGTGTGTGTGTGTGTGTGTATCCTTTTTCAGATTCTTTTCCATTATAGGTTACTACAAGATATTGAATATACTTCCCTGTACTTTACAGTAGGTCCTTTATATACAGTAGTGTGTATATGTTAATTTTATACAGTAGTGTGTATATGTTAATCCCAAATTCCCAATTTATCCCTCCCCCCTTCCCCTTTAGTAACCATAAGTTTGTTTTCTATGTCTGTGAGCCTGTTTCTGTTTCGTAAATAAGTTCATTTGTATCATATTTTTAGATTCCACATATAAGTGATATCACATGATATTTGTCTTCCTCTGTAAAGACACATTAAAAATGATAGAATAGGGCTTCCCTGGTGGCGGTGGCACAGTCGCTAAGAATCCGTCTGCCAATGAGGGGACAGGGGTTCGAACCCTGGTCCTGGAAGATCCCACGTGCCACAGAGCAACAAAGCCCGTGCACCGCAACTACTGAGCCTGCGCTCTAGGGTCCGTGAGTCACAACTACTGAAGCCCGTGCGCCTAGAGCCCGTGCTCCGCGACAAGAGAAGCCACGGCAATGAGAAGCCCGCGCACCGCAACGAAGAGCAGCCCCCGGTCGCCGCAGCTAGAGAAAGTCTGTGTGGCCAAAAATAAATAAATAAATAAATTTATTTTTAAAAAATAAAAGAAAATGATAGGATGGCTAGAGACCTATACGGTTTTTAAAAGAGCCAAGAGTCATAGAGCAAGTCCCAAGTTCTGGTGAGGAAGGAGGTCCACGCATCACAGTGACTGTCCAGAGCCCCGTTGTCAGGCCAGGCCTTCAGCCAAGCTCTCTTCTTCCACTTGACTCTGCCTCTTTGCACAGAAGATGCAGGCAGGGAAAGGAAGGGGGCCTTTCTTTCATCTAAGATGAATGATCACGTATCTATTTGCAGCTTTAAAGAATTTAGAGTGATGGGTTTCCCTGGCAGCGTAGTGGTTGAGAGTCCGCCTGCCGATGCAGGGGACACGGGTTCGTGCCCCGGTCCGGGAGGATCCCACATGCCGCGGAGCGGCTGGGCCCGTGAGCCATGGCCGCTGGGCCTGCGCGTCCGGAGCCTGTGCTCCGCAACGGGAGAGGCCACAACAGTGAGAGGCCCGCATACCGCCAAAAAAAAAAAGGAATTTAGAGTGCTACATCTTACTGGGAAAGAGATCACCCATGATACCACTGCTTAGTGTTAACCACAGTGATGCTTCTTTCTAAGATGGGGTGAGGAGCTCACGGTCCTTTCTTTTCCCTTTGTGCAACTTACCACACACGTACAATGATGCTTGTAAAAGGGGTGGGGGGGGGAGTGCTGACTTGCCACTTTCCTGTACATCTGCAATTATTCCAAAATAAGTTTAAAATGTTTAGAGAAGCCTGTGTTTATTTCAACAAATATTCCGACTGACTGATTATTTTCCCAGACCTCTGGAATTCTCTGATTTCTACCCGAGTGACCTTGTGGTGAACCTTCCTGTTTTCTCCTTACGTTTATGTCCTTGATTCAAACGCTCGGATTCAACTTCAAACTTTTATCACCCTTCTGCAAATTCGAGGTCACCTGGGGACTTAGTCACTTACCTCATACACGAGGATGAACGGCTTGTGGTTACTGAGCTGAAGAATGGCATATGTGGCCATAGAAAATCGCCCCCATCTAGTGAAGGTTTTCATGAGATCTTGGTGGCTGCAGATACAAACATTCATCATTTAGAACTGAACGGTGCAAAGAGAGTTAAGTACAATCAAGGAGAATTCTTGCTTCTAACAGAGGAGGCTTCATGTTTTCAGATGTAAGTCAGGTTCGTTTTTTTAAGCAGCTGTCACAAAACAGAAACGGGGCTTGTGAACCCAAGTAGCTCGCCCTCTGCTGCCACAGAGGGGAAGAGTTTGGGGAAGGAAAGAAGACTTACGCTTTTATTTATTTTTGAAAACACTTTATTTTTTAGAGCAGTTTTAGGTTCAGAGGATTTTATTCTTCATATGCTCCCCCGCTGACTTCCTCTTTTTTTCTTTCCCTCTCAACTGAGCATTAGAAAGTAATGTTTATTATGTCCTATTTCCTGAATGCAGCTTCATGTGCTGAAGTTTTCATTTCTTTAAGTTAATAAACTGTGGCTGCCGGTTACTAAATGTTGGAACTCTAGCATACTATAAAAAAGATGGATACTGCAAACGGAAGTTATTTTTTCCTCCCATAAAACCCTCTACTGATTCAGCAACCCCTCTTGTCCCCATAACCTAAAGTTAGTGGCTTTCAAACTTAAAAAACATTTTCTGGGGGCACTTTTCAGGCCCCCAACCTAATACATTTAAAATTGCAACCCGGTATACACATATGCATGTAAGTGAAATGAAAGTTCCACAAAACAATACTTTCCGTTACTATTTACTCTTACAAATGCTCTTTTCTGTTCTCTTCGCATCCACATCCTCTAAAGTGGGGGTTTTTTTGTGTGTGGTTTTTTTTTTTGCGGTACACGGGCCTCTCACTGTTGTGGCCTCTCCCGTTGCGGAGCGCAGGCTCAGCGGCCATGGCTCCCGGGCGCAGCCGCCCCGCGGCATGTGGGATCTTCCCGGACCGGGGCACGAACCCGTGTCCCCTGCATCGGCAGGCGGACTCTCAACCACTGCACCACCAGGGGAGCCCCCTAAAGTGGGTTTTGACCTGCAGTTTGAAAACCATGGTCCAAAAGGCTGACTGTAAGCCTGTGGGATTGGGGCCCCCCAGTGACCATTCACACACATTTGCACTGGAAACTGATGCAGGAAATAAAACCATATTTTATTTTATTATTTTCTTTCCTTCTTTTTTGTTTTGCCCCACCTCGAGGCTTGTGGGATCTTAGTTCCCTGACCAGGGATTGAAACTGGGCCCACAGCAGTGAGAGCACAGAGTCTTAACGACTGGACTGCCAGGGAATTTCCCAAACTGTAATTTAGACATCTTATTTTTGCCAAAAATTGTTGATGTTACAAAGATCAATTGAAAGGGAGAAAGAAAAAAAAATTTGTCAGGAAAAAAATCAGGATTTCATAAGAGACAAATTTTCAGTGCCAGTTTTTCAGTGCAATAGAAGGCACATCATAGCACATCACCACGAGGTCTGGACTGCTCTGTCTGGACTCAAAGATTTTAGTAAAATATTGTGATTATGCCTGAATGCATCAGAGTCACTCATTGTGCTGTCATTTTTGGTGCCTAGAAAAAAATGCCTTTTTGAATCCACAGAGTGTCTTATGTTTGAATATTTGCTTTTTAAAATTTTTTATTTTTTTGGTCATGTTGCACAGCATGCAGGATCTCAGTTCCCCAACCAGGGATCAAACCAGTGCCCCCTGCAGTGGAAGCATAGAGTCCTAACCACTGGACATGCAGGGAATTCCCGAATATCTGTGATTATGAGTTCGCACATCTTAAGACTTCAACATGTTTTGTCAGCTTATTCTCAGGAATGCAGGCAATGCAGGGTGGCCAGCTTCACGGGGCGTGCAACTGAGCTACAGGGTCTGCGGGCACATTAGTGGGGAAATGTTGAGTGGTGGGTACAGCAGCTGTAATTGAGACAGGAATACAAGAGCACAGCCATTTTGGAAAAGGACCAGGGAACGGCCTTGGGCAAGACACGCTTTGGAAGCTAAAGAACAAAGGTCCTGGGGGCCCGAGTCCCAGAGACAAAAACCAGGCTCACAGGAATAAAAGATTAACTTTATCTCTGTTACACCCACGAGTATACCTAGTTGCCGCAAGACAAGAAACTCAACTATAAATTTTAACCTTATCTGTTCCGGTGCTTTCTTGCAGAAAATTCTCATTGCGTTTCTTTCCCCTTACAGAAGTCGTCCCTATTCCTGACAGCCACCATGGAGACACCTGAAGCTGATTAAAGAAGTCTGACGATTTCTATCAATAGAAATGATCAGTGATCATGAGACAAACCCTCCCTTTTATTTTTTTAAAAATTTACTTTATTTATTTTTGATATATTTTACTTATTATTTATTTTTGGCTGCGTTGGGTCTTCGTTGCAGCGCACAGGCTTCTCACTGCCGTGGCTTCTCTTGTTACAGAGCATGGGCTCTAGGCACACGGGCTTCAGTAGTTGCGGCACACGGGCTCTAGAGCACAGGCTCAGTAGTTGTGGCACACGGGCGTAGTTGCTCTACAGCATGTGGGATCTTCCCGGACCAGGGATCTAACCCGTGTCCCCTGCATTGGCAGTCAATTCTTAACCACTGCGCCACTAGGGAAGCCCCCAAACCCTCCCTTTTAGAAGCAACTTCCCCTTCTACTCCAGGAGCTGGCATTCCCCCCAGCCTCTTCTCCCTTGCACACAAGCTATCTCTTTTAACAGCTTGCCTTAAGTCTTGCGGAAGCGATATTCATGTCTACGGTATCGCTGTCCAAGTATCTGGAAAGGGCCCAGGAACATGACACTCTCACTTCTTGGGAGAGGCCTCAGGATAAACCCAGCTTCTCCATCCTGAGGACAAGACTGAGGTCCAGAGAGCTGCAGTCGTCAGAGAAAATGAGAGCATGGACTTGGATGTGGGTGTAGGGCTTGGGCCCAGGCCTCTCCCCTTCCTGGGTAACGTGGGCTGGCGTTCACTTTTCTAAATGCTGTAGCCACAGTGGACGCAAAAAGCCCTGTGGACCCACCATCTTGTGGCAAGTCCACTACTGTCAGAACATCTCACAACAGGCGTTTTCAGAATGATTTTGAAAGAAAAACTCGGGGACTGTTGCCTTATAGTTAGCACTTTAGGCAGACTTGTGAAATCGCAAATCACAGGAAAGGGCCTTCTAGCATCCTCAGTCCAAATGAAGGTGTTAAAGGCCTATCCAAGGCAGTTGACAAAAGGTGGGACTAGAAACCGCATCTCAGCCTTCATGCCAAAGCTTGTTCCGCAAACAAGGATGGAAAAAATGAGAACTGGAGCTTTGATTTCCCTTCCTGTGCCTTTCCAGTACAGTAACAAATTATGCATCTTTGACTAGGTTTCCTGTTCCTAACACTGTTAAACTTTGGTGACATGATTATGCAATGGCTTCTCTGACATCCACTTAAATATTCCCACTTGAGATGAGAAAAGAGCATGAAAATTCATTTAGTGAATAAAAAGTTGTTCATCCTTGGCCCTGTTGAGGACGATTTTCCAATGTATGCCCAGCACATACTGGCCTTAAGAAGAGTGGGATTTGAGATCAAAGAGACCTGGGTTCACATGCATAGTTTTAATTAGCATATTGTTTATATTGAAATGAAGTTTCAGTGAAACTTCAAAACATTTCTCTTTATATAACTAGCCTCAGAAACTTTTGTATGTTCACTTTAACTCTGCAAATGCAGTATTTGGTAAATGAATGAATGAATCAATGTAGAAAAAAGGTCTTTGGTTTTGGTCCTTAAATGCCTACAGACTTAGAAAGTGATATAAATATACTATCCAAACCTCGGAGAACTTGGATTTGAAGAGTTCCAAAAGGACTACTAAAAGGCAATTAATTCTGTTGCCCATTTTGAGTGAGGGCAACAATGTTACTAATATTCGAGCTCTGTGATCTTGGCCACACCACTGCTCTCTCTGGGCCCCAGTGTCTTCCATTGCAAAGTGACTTCTGTCGACTAGACCAAGTTTTTCTTGCTTTGAGCACTAGCCACAGCAAGAAATTAATTTTTCTTCATCACCTAGCTCACATTCACTTATATCCAAAACAAACTTCATGAAGCAATACTTATCCTTCATTTGTGCAATGCACTCTATTTCCTGCTGTATTTTCTCTTAATTTACATTTATTATGTATTTATTAATTTATTAAATGCTGTGCCGCCTCCTTTGGTCATTTTGCAGGATTCCCTCCAGGCAGTTCAGTGGGCTCACTAGTGGGAAACACTTTTTTTTTTTTTTTTGCGGTATGCGTGCCTCTCACCGCTGTGGCCTCTCCCGCTGCGGAGCACAGGCTCCGGACGTGCAGGCTCAGTGGCCATGGCTCACGGGCCCAGCCGCTCCGCATCATGTGGGATCTTCCCGGACCGGGGCACGAACCCGTGTCCCCCGCAACGGCAGGCGGACTCTCAACCACTGCGCCACCAGGGAAGCCCCGGGAAACACTCTTTTTAAGAACTTTAGAGGCTGCCATGTCTTACGATGTAGGAAACAGTAAGAAAGTTAACAGTGCTCTTATTTTCCTTAATGGATCCTCACCTAAGTTGTAAATAGAGCCTTAACTGGCCTCTTAATTTATCTTTTCCTGTAATAAAACGCATGACATTTCCTGACCAGTCTCCTATCCCTTAAGTGGAGAGTTGGCCTGGTTAGTACTGAAAAAATTTTTCCTGGTATTAACCTAGAAGAAACATAAAACGTCAACTATGTTTTGTGGCCGCGCTGCGATGTTTACACAGTTCTGGCTGATCATGTGTCCTTCAAGAGTCGGAAAGTTTGGGGTGACTGAGGTTCTTACGACTTGAAATATGCCAAGGCAGACAGGCAGTCTGTTAAGCAAAACCAAGATGCACCCAATTAAATACTTTGTTTGCACAGATGCAAAGGCATGGAAATTTATGTGGCAAGGTCTGAATTCCAAAGTTTGTTTTGTTTTCAATTACACACCTAACCAAATGCATAAAATCCCACAAAATGAATGTAGCGAAAATGTCATCTTTTGTATTTTTAGACTGAAATATGGAGCCCATGAAAGTGAGGCTGTCATGAATTTTCACAATTGGGGATTGTGACTTATAACCAGGAAAAAAAATGTCTCCACACAGCCACATCTAACAGTGATAAACAGTTTTTATTCAGGCAATGAAACATGGAAAAAATATATTAGTAATCATTATAATAATTTCATTTGTGTGAGTATAACTTTTACAAATATTTACCTGACATATAAAAGGGAAATTACTTGTGCATATAAAATTTATGTAGATGATTTATTCCACACAACACAATCCTGATAGCAGTAGTCAATGCAGCGTTAGATTCCTCTGGACGAGGCTCCTCACACACTTTGTGGCACCCGTGGGGACACAGTGGAAGCAGATGTGCAATTAATTAACATTTACTTGTTGGCACGTTAGTACACAGGGGTATCTATTGGCAAACACACACTTGCTAAAAGCGACACTGAAAAGGTTGCTGCTACCTCTGAGGTTTCAAAGAAATGCCTGGATCCTGGCTCGCTGGGTGGGAAGGACCAAGCCTGAGGCTGAGCGTGTGAAATCTGCAGACCTTCCTGCACTGGGTCGGGGGCTGGTTTTGGAGCTCGTATTTTTATATGTCCCCTTGGAAATTATTCACAGAGCATCAGTTAACAACGTGACTGGGAGATTCTCTGTGGAGCAGATTTCAGATGCCGCTAAAAGGCAGAGGGACAGAAAGTGGCATCTTCAAGGTTCTAAAGTGATGAATGGATACAGGGAAGGTTCAGACCACACCTCAGCACCAGGCCTGGTCTCCGCCGGCTGAGTCAGGGCGCTAGACGGACCGTCACAGGCCAGCATTGCACGCGACATCTCCATAGTACAACTATAACGAGAGTGTGTATATATATGTGTGTATATATATGTAGTAGCTGTAACCATATTATAGTTAATAAAGTCATTCCTTAGGAATCTTGCTTGTCCAAATCTAACTGCATGCTAAGAGGCACAGAAATGGGATTGCATTTGGATGAAAAAACTATGGAAAGTGCAATCTTTAGTCTCCAGAATGCTAGCTCTGGGCACTAGGGGGTGGGTCTTCGCTGGAAATTGTTGTTCATACAATCTTCCAGAGGAGATCCTTAGACAGAAGGATCTATCATGACCATTCCTTTGCCTTTACTACATGGGAGACTCAAGGTTTGAGTGATAAGATGCTTTCTTCAAATCACTGGAATCTGGAGGCCAGTCAAACCTTTTTAGACAGAAGTCTCCTTAAAATACTTCTTTATGAAAATCTTTGAAGAAGATGACCCTATAGACTTTTGGCTTGACATTCTGGGATTCCCAGACTGTTATTTGTTCTTTAACAAGCAAATAATAATCTATCTTTTAAATTCTTCAGAATATATACATCTTTACTCTAAAACACTTTGCTTGAATCATTTAGTCCTTCAAACACCTAGTTTCTCTCTTTCCAACAAGAGGATAAAGTAAGAAACCACCCAAGTCCGAGAGCAAGCCTGCATGGTCACAAAACTACAAAGAGAGACACCGGTCGCGGACAATTCATGAGATGGCTACCAACTGCAGCAAAAAACCAAAAGGAAAACAAAAGGGAGCTTTAGGGATTTTACTCCACTAAAAAAGGACGTGCTGAGTCATTTCCATTTAGTGCACGCAGACTCACCATTGCCTGCTCATCACAACTCCATTTTGAGCTTTAGAGCCATCAAGTCCTCTGTTACCGTTCAGTAAAATGAAAGTAACATGCTTTCATAAAGTAACATTCAGTAAAATGCTTCACTCTGGCTGCACTGAGTCAGCCCAGGGACATTTGGGGCAGTTTACTCTGCTGGATTATAATCAGTCAGTAAGAATCCAAGGCCCGGTACTAAAGTATCTAAGTATTTGTGTGAGAGTTGCAGAAAGTGTGGGACAGGTAAAAAAAGGTAACTGGCTGGAAAGAAGATTCAACTTGAGCCATCCTCCAAAACAAAAGGTAAATCTTCCCTTGGACTCCAGATCAGCTTGGAAGGCTGCCAGGTCCTCAGAGTTCTTCACCATCACGAGCTTCTACACTTCCTAATCTGGACTAGGTCTGAAGATGCTAGAAGCCACGCAAGCAAACTGGGCTTCTCGGTGTTTCCAGGACGGTTTCACAGAAGGTCTGGGCAGGTCGCTGGCTTCCAGGAGTGTCTCCAAATAAAGTAAATTTGGGGAGGTCTGACTGTAAATGACTAGCCAACCAAGTGACAAACTGTGCAGTCTGTCTTCCAATAGATCCTCCAATTAAAACACTTTTAGGTAAAGACTATCCATCTATACTTTGGCAAAATGAAAAACTTAGGATATGGCTCTGGATCCAGAGCCTCAACAAGACCACTCGTGTTCCCAAACCACCGTCCAGGCCAGTGGCTTCCTCTCATTTTCCCTTCATGTTTGTCACGGGGAGTATTACTGTCTAGCTTACGAGTAACTTGGCCCCGCCCATGTTTTGAAGCAAAATTCTAGGCCACATTCTTACTCTCCAGATTACTACAAGTTTCTTTCTCCCCCTTATGTTTTAAAAAAAATAAACAAACATACTTCACTTCTTTCTGCCCAGTATATTCTCTTGATCTGCCAGCTGGACAAGCTCCATGTTTCTTCTTGTTGGAGAAAATCCATCTGTTCAATTAGAAGGAAGACCATTTCCCTGTAATGGTCATAGCTGAGAGGCCAGTGGCAACTATTACTGAATAAGGACCCTTTCGTTTTCCTTGTGCAGCAACTTTACTCCCTAGGGTCTAGTTTTAAGGGGTCTCTTCTCACCAGTGTGCTTGGGAAAGACTGTCGTCACCTCTGTTTCAACACACAGCTACTTTCCCTTTTTATACACAAGAAGCCTAAAAGAGAGGACTGTAGGTTTATAACAGAGACTCCTATACTAAGCCTTTCATGCGTCAAACAGAGCAATACAAAACAGGTAAACATGGATATGTCACCAAAACACAGCAGCAAAAAGGTTTAGCAACGTTTCTTTCTGCAAAACGCAAAATGAGTTTCTCTAGTCATGGAGGATTGGAAGAGGCCGCAATCACACTGCCTGGAGACACCTGCTCCTCCAGGGACAGGGCTGTAGCAGGGCACTCACGTCAAACCCGTGACTGCTTTCAGGGCCCAAATGATTGTCACATCACTTCTCCAAACACAGATCATTTCTGTTGTTGTTGGTTTTCTTTGTACAAAATGTTAAGACGGTAGGCTTTAAAATACAGCCTAAGCACCAATTGTGAGAAATGCATATTGGTTAAACAGGACTTCTGCCTTTAAAAGACATTACTGACCTCCCTGGAGCTAAAGATTGCAACCGTGTGAACAGTACACGGCTAAAGAAAAAGTCATCTCGAAAGAGCTAGAGCGGGTCTCCACGAGGCACAATTCATTGCTGAAGTTGGGTCATGCAGTAGTTTTACAAGAAAAGTACGAAAACTTACGTGTACTGGAGATAATGCGTTATCACCGTGAAGACGCTCAGGGTGTTCAGATTAAGACAAAAGAGTGCTTTAAAACACCTGCGTGGATTTGGTTTCGCCTATCAAGTGGGAGGGGTTCACACGGGAAATTTCCAGTTGGGGGTTAAGGGCCCCGCCACTCTGAATGGAGCCCAGGAACGGCCTGAGGAATTTGGTTTTGTGAGTGGGATCTGCTCCCTGCACGCCCCTCCTCCAGTCTTCGAATGGCCTTGGTTTAAAAATATTCAAAACGCACTGAGTTTTGGAGTGCTTGCACGATTTTTCCTGCCCATTTGGTTGAAAATTCTACTATCTTTAAGTTTGCAAGGTTTTTTTTTTTTTGCCTTTGGGGAAAAGAAGTCTGAAGAACAATGCATCACACTTGGAAAAATCCAACTTTTGCTTCACCTTACGATTGCTAATGGGGTTAATTAAATAAGGTCATCTAAACCTTTGACAAGCAGACTTCCTTTGCATATTCCAAATAGATAATAGAGAGCAAATGTCATCTTGGAGCAACAAATGGAAGCGGAGGAGACTGATGGCGCTAGGACAGACTTGCCGAACCCCAGCTGTGAGGGATCCCACAAAGTAGATGCCCTGGGCCTGAGGACTAACTCCAGAGGGGCCGCCTGCATCCAGGCTGAGGAGCATCGAAATACGGGGCAACAGGACACTACGGCCGACAGTCTCCCTTATGTGACACCTGAGTCTGAGGTTATGAGTCACGCCAGACATGGAGTCTGGGGGCTTCACCTCCCCAACTCCCCAAATTCTGAAGTTGGCATTCTGAGAAAGGACTCTGTTTCAAAATAGGGTTTTACATTTATGGAAATATGCCCTTCTGTAGAGAAGTTCTTATTTGATTATGCTTCAGGGAAAAAAACTAAAACAAAACCCAGCAGCATATATAAATATGCGTGTGTGTGTGCATGCATGCGTGTGTGTGAGAGAGAGTGCGTGTGTATAAATGGGTACTCAACTGGAAGTAACAATAGGCCAAATCATCTCCTCAAATAAAACCACTAATATTGAAAATTAAATGTAAACGATGAAATAAATTTTAAAAAAAACCAGACAGGTGGTGGACAGGATATGGTCCCAAATAGTAGCCATAAAATCATACACTGAACGCACCTGGGGAAAGTAAAGATGACTTTAAAACAAACCAAAGATAGAGAATCCCGCCCAGACTGGGCAGCCCGTCTCACTGAGCCCGACTCACTGAGCCCGACGGGTCGGTCAGGCCACTCGTTCAGCGGCTGCGCAGTAAATCCTCCAGCGGCGCCTCCCGGGCGGGTGCGTCGGCAGCAAAGCGGGACAGGCAGCGGTAGGTATGTGCTTTTGTAAAGTTCCGTGGTTTTTTTTTTTTTCTCTGCAAAGGGGCAATTATTCCTGGATAAGGCAAGATAATCGTGGTCACGAGAGAAGCAGCCAAATGCAGATCTGCTGAGCTAACAGGAGAAACTCAGTCCGTCTTTCCCAGCTTTGCAATCAGCTCGTCACAGATTTTCGTCAGTTCTTCAATTTCTTGGTTCTGAAAGATAAATGATGTGATGATGCAGTCTGTGTCCCGAGATAACGGATCACAGTGAAATAGTCCCCAGACTGGCTGTACTCCTCCCTAGGCATCCCAACTCAGTGGTTCTTAACTTTTCTACACCAGAAACCCTTTAAAGAAAGGAAAGCTCTATACCTTCTCCCCTGAGAAATGGTCTTGTGTTCACAAAGTTATGCTTATATTGAGTAGGGGGTAAGGGTAATTACTGGCCCTCTGAAGTCTGTCCTTGAAGTTTGTCAAACTTCCTTGCTATCATAGGAATTACTTGGGGGTATTTGTAAAAAAAAAAAAAAAAGAAAAAAAAAGTATCTGGGCCTCACTTGGTCCATGAGCATCCCCAGGGACCTGGGATTCCAGAGTCTAAGTATCTCAGGGGCCACTGTCTTAGGGGTTATCAGACTCCATGATAAAAACCCCTGCCCTGGCTGAATGGATGCCACCGGCCTGACAACATGATTGGAGGCACAGTAAGAAAAACACTAGAGGCACAGAAAATGAAGTCTAAGAGTCACTAATTAGCAAAAGAATGGGGATCGTTATCACCACTGATTTTTACTTCCGTAGCAGAGTTTCTCGACCACATCTGGGCAGGGCCAGTCTTGGTGTGGGGCGCATCCTGTGCACCATAGGGTGTTTAGCAGCATCTCTGGCCTCTACCCACTAGATGCCTGTAACATCTCCCAGTCGTGACAACCAAATATACCCCCAGACGTTGCCAAATGTCCCCCTGGAGGGGAAAATTGCGATGAAGGGGGAAGATGGCTTCACATATTATATTACAGAAAAAAACAAAACCGAAAGAGAAAATAGGTAGCTTCGGAGCCTCAGCGTTTGGTCCTCTGAGCTTCAGTTAATGCAACCTCCTCTCTGTACCCTGCCTGTGGCCAGGTCCCACTAATACACCTCGGAGTATCTGTTGCCACCTGAGTCACTTCCCAAAGGAGCTGGATTGAAGCGTCTGCGCAGAGATAAGCCCCTTTCAACCAGACGACACGGGAGCTGCAGCCGAGGAGGAAAAACAAAGGTCTCGGTGGGTCCCCTCTTACCTTCTGCTGAAGGGCCCTTTCCAGGGACTCCACCTTCATTTGCTCTTTCCGGAGCCCCGCGTGGAGAGCGGCGCTCTCAGCCTTTGCTTTTGTTCGAACCTGAGCAATCTCCTCATTGGCTCTGTTTATGGAACGAAGGGACAAAAAGCACATGGTTTGTCATCAGTCGCGGCTCACGATCGGGATGCTAACCGCTGACACCTGTGACACAGAACTAGGCGAACTGACTCCACCATAGAGGAAAAAGAGGAATTGGTGAGCTATATAATTCAATTTTAATTTATAAAAATTCAATTTACACACAACTGCTAAGGAGATTTCCACGATGCAAACCCATGGCAGAATCGACCTTAAAGGCACACGGGACCCTTCAACATTCACATGCCACCAGAAAACAGAATCACATGACAGTTTCTACAACAATCTTAGATTTTTTTTAACCCAGTACAACAACGGGTAGGATCTCTGTGGATTAACACAGCCAATGAGTCAGGATACTAACCACTGGCATCTATGAAACACAGACCTACAAGCAACTTTATTAATTAAAAATCTCCATTAAAAAAGGAGATTCTCACATTAAAAAAATGGTAATTATGTGACATGATGGCGCATTAGCTAACTCTATGGTGATACGTATGTAAATGTATCAAATCAGTGTTGTACACCTTAAACTTACACAATGTCTTATGTCAATTATAGCTCCATACAGCTGGGGTGGGGGGGAAAGAAGGGGGAAAAGGATGTCTGGAAGGATAAAAGAATGATTTCCTGGGGTGAGGAAAGAGGTGCGAACCCATTGGGAGGGGGAGAGAGTGGGAGGGAGAAACTGTATTTTTTTATTCTTTTTAATGTCTGAACCTTGTGAAGAGTCCACCTATTCAAAAAACTAAATAAGACACCCAGGTACACACAAGTGCAACCTGGAATTGCAAAGTAGTGATTTTTTTTTTCTCATCTGTCCATCTTCCCACAACATCACGAAAAGTGAAATTCTCATGCACAAGCTCTTACTTGTCCAGTTTTTCCTCCGCGTGGACTTTCAGGGCCTGGTACCGCTGCTCCTCTTGTTTAACTCTGGCTAAGTAATCCTGAGCACATTTTTTCAAGGCTTCTTCATTCTGTTCCCAAGTGACAATTTAAAATGAAAGACACAAGTCATTTTGTTTTCCTTCTACTAGTAACATGCCACATATCAGGGTTTTCATTAAAAAAAAAAAAATGAAAAAACCTAATACATTCAGATGCCTCCAAATAAGACTCCATGGTAGTTTGAAACAGGCACAAATAATTCTCACTGAAGAAACTGTAGATAACTTCATGTATTAACTTTCAAGTCATACAGTAAGTTACACTGACACACCTGCTTTAGGAAGGGCAGATATTCAAAACTGAAGGGCAATCTGATCCCCATTTTAGACAAACCGGACAGTCATTTTTATGGTTAATATGAGAAAAAAAAAAGAGTGTTCACGGCTATAAATGTGTCTTAGTGATGGTGTACAACCAGATCAAATCAATATGCCCACTTACACTAAATTTGAAACTTTACACCTACTTTCTTCCAGAATATGCAGCCTGTATTTTTCAGTGCTATGGCTTGACTCCCTTTTACTTTTACTAACATTAAATTGGTGAATAATCAAAAAGAACATTTCTAGAATTCTCCTAAGTCGGAGGGTCCCACGGTTCTTACACTCCGTGCCACACTCTGGTGGTGTCCAAGGCTTCCTGACCTGACCCAGGGGAGGAATGACCAAGACACGCCACCCAGGGGCCCCGATTCCCTGTTTCTAGGCCACCTGCACCTCTGGCAGGTGCGTTTGAAGACCCATTATCAAGAAGACACACCACCAGGGAGGCAGAAGGCAAAGGACGGGCTACCTTCTTGAACCCTTCCAGGACGCCTTTCAGGTTCTCGTATCTCCTGAACAGGTCGGAGAGGGACCTTTCCACCGAGTTTAGGTCGGCCAGGGCCTGCTCCTTCTCCATGGTCAGCTGCTGGAAGCTCTTCTGAGAGGTCATACTCGTCCTCTGTTCATCTTCTGTGAGTCATGATCAGAAGCAACGCACGTTCTCTCAACACACAGCGCACAGCCGCCCTCCCGAGCCACCAGGCAGTACGCTGGGTCGGGGAACCCAGCAGGTAAGGTAACAAAGGTTCCACCCTCAAGGACTGACTTTCTGGCGGGGGAGACATGGTGACAGGTCGGGGCGGGGGAAACACAGCCGGGAAAGAGGGGTGAGCAGTCTCTGCCAGAGGACAGATGGGAGTGGAGACCCAGAGGAGCTGAGGGCGTGAGCCGTGTGTCTACCCAGGCGTCAGGTGACGCGGACGGCAGAAAATATCATCTCGCCGCCTAAGTTAATGCAGGAAGACCTGACTGACTTAGGGAGTCGGTCCTTACAACAGAGGCTACAAGAGATTCTAAATGCAGTGCAGGAGGGTGAAGCGCTGTCCTTTTCTAAAGGCATCGATGGGTCTGGCGCAGGGAAAGCACCACCTGCAGCGGAGTGGGGCCACCGCATAGAGCAGGGACGTCCCCCCAGGGGTATGAAGGACGAGGTGAGGCCGCCCACCTGGTGCTGGAACTCGAGTGTCTGCTGTCCTCTAAAAGGAACCTAACGACAGTGATTCCCATTATCTGCAGGTTCCCTGCTCGCTATTTCTACGTGTAGCCCCCAGATCAGTATGTGTGGTGCGCCCCCGGCCGTTCGGGGACACGCGTGGAACGGCAGAGAACTGGAGTCACCTGCCGGGCACGTTCTCGGCTGAAGCCGGACAAGGCGACGCTCTGCCTCGTTTCATGCTGCAAACAAGTGTCCTTTTCAGTCTACTTAGGGCCACGTTTTTGGCATTTTTGTGCTTCCTGTTGGGGATTTTGAAATGGGCCCCAAGCCTAGACCGCAGGGCTGTCTCGTGTCCTAAGAGCCACAGGGCTGGAGGTGTCTTAGGGGGAAAACACGTGTGAGATGAGCTCTGTCCTGGCATGAACTGGCATGAACTGGCCGTGAGCTCAATGTTAATGAGTCAACAGTATACCTTAAATAAGGTGTCTTCAGACAGAAACACCCATAAGGCAAGCTTTCCTGAGGATCAATGATTCAGTATCGGCTAATTCAGTGTTTGGGCAACTTCATCAACTACTGCAAATAACACGAATCGCTTGTATCTCCGGGATGGACAAACTGACGCTTATATTCTGATTTGAAGATCACCTTTGGATCCCATGGCTCATACCCTAGAAAAAAACTTCCTTACCGATCATTTGGGCAATGGTCTTCTCATACTCAGCCACAATTTTCCTTAAACAAACAAACAAACTCTTATCAGAAGAGAATTTCATTAACAATGGAAGTTGGAGAAACGCTGCCCCAAACAATTAAACACGTTAACATGTACTAACAAACTTACATAACCCAGTTACCTGCTTTGGGGCTCTCCTTTTTTGACGCTTAAACTAAGATTTGTTAATGTTCAGAAAGGTTTTTCTTGAGATTTTGTTTAACCAGGTTTTTGTTCTATTTACAGAAACAACTGCCTCCACCTTTTCTTTGCACTTGCGTGAATGACCCCAAGGCAGTACGTGAATTCTGCTTAGAGAAGGGAATCTTTTACAAAATAAGTTAATGACATTCTTGGGGCTCTTCCTGAGACACCTGACCTGAGTTCAGGCTTCCCCTGGCCCCAAACCACTCTTACAGGTAGTGGGTCCCCTCTGATTCAGATCCGGGTTTTATTTGATTGTCCTAATTCCAGAAGTATTTTAGTTATCCAAAGAGGTTTAAAGATTGCCATGTCGTGTTAACCTTTCTTTTAGGGAAGTGCAGTGCTTTCCTGATCCTGCCCCGTGACGGGTGCCCCTCCCTGTGACCTCATCCCCCATCGTGAGAAGTGACCACTCCCCTGCCCCTCACGGGTGGCGCCCATCACGCTGACCCGGCATCCAAGTTCTTACGATGGCTGCTGTAAGCTCCCCAAGGTCAGGGGCCGTGCCGTCCTCCCCACCATGCCAGCACAGGGACTTACACCCGGTAAATGCTCAAAAAACCAAATAATACAAGAGCCACAAATTAGAGTGGACATATTTAAAATGTTTCTTAGTCATTCAAGTGCCGACTGCAGTTTATAAATTAGTTACGCTCCCCAGTCTTTGATGCCATCTTTGGTTATTTCACAGCTCCTAACTCTAGGGAGTGAGCAGCAAAAATAAAACGATTTCAGCGTAAAGTCAGTTTTGTTTCCTGTTAACATGCTTTTTATAATCTATTCCGTGGTTGTGAAATCTGAAGCTACCACGTATAATTCGTTTTAGAAATTATAGTGTTTCCATAATTGAGTAGGTCAATAAATCTCTGTATTTCTGTTATTATATCAAATATCAAATGGATATTTTTGCACAAATTGGTCTTTTCAAAAGACAAGAATTATGTGGGTTCTGCTTATTTGCAATGTTCTGAACAACCCAAAATGAGCTACAGCATTTGAATACAATAACTGGTCGGCAATCCTCAGGAAATGACACCATCAGTCACAAATCAAGGTGCAAAGAGCAAAGCCCTGGAGTTCTCAACAGCTGGTTCTGTGTAAGCAAATACTGTCATCACTTCCTTTGTATTAAATCTAAAAATGCATAAAGGTACCCACCCCTCCCCCAGACCTCCAGTCTAACCTCATCTCCAAGACTTCTTGTCGGGTTTCTTCGTATTTTTTCTTCCATTCGCTTGCTTCCATCTCTTTAGTGATTATCTAGATTATAGTGGAGATAAAGCTTGGTTTCACCTACTCAATGTCTTGAATTTAAGACTAGAGCCTGAAAACAACACACAACCAGGTCCATCTGAAGGCAGTCAATCTACATTAGGAATAAAAAAACCCTCACCATCTGTGTCTAATGCTCACGACACTGGGGAGATGCTCTCGGCTGCAGACGATGCTGGAACGTGGTCACCGGGACGAAGGTGACCAGAACCTCTCCCAGGAAAGCTGCAAGTGGTTATTACCATCTCCAGCTCGGTCCGGGGTCTGGCTATCGGCCCAGAACCCTGCTGGGTCAGGACGCCAACAGCTGAGCCATCTGTCTGGCAGAGACTCATCTTAACCAAGGGTGACGCCACAGCACCAATTTAACTAGGCTGAGAAATGAGACTGACACCAAATCAGAGCGGGGGACGTTGGCCTGGCCGGACAGTCTCATTCTGCAGAGATTTCGGATTGGGTCAGAATAGGGCCCCGACGTTCCTCCGGGCAGAGGCATCCATCTCACCGTTGGCAAGATCTCACTCGCCGGACCAGAACCCATATTGCTGCGTTTGGGAGGCTCGTGCTAACCGGAGAGAAACACTCTAAATTCATGGCCTCAAATGCCATTTGCCCTGCACAGAGCTCAGATGGGCACCTATCGTTCTCCTGTGATTACACTTCTCTGTGCTTCTTTCTAGTTGGTACAATCTTTATTTTGGTGCCATCTATCAGGATCTCAAGAACTAGAAGCCAACCTGTCTGCTTCAGGGGGTCAGGCACATCTTCGATGCATCTGGTGGTCCTCTTAGAGTTTTAACTCTCAGGAGAAAGAAAAAGTCATTTTTCTCATTTACAGGATTTTGTAGGGGCCTCCTTACCACAGCGCCTGTTTTGACAACAGGACTAGCTGACACCCCTAATTACTAACTTATTGCTATGTTTTAACAGTTCGAAAGACCTAGGTCAGAGGTACTTAACCACTCTCATTATATTATAAAAATTATATAAGTCACTACACGGAGGGAATTACCTTCTTAAAAAAAAAGGTGGAATCATCAAGAAACACACAAACCAAACACATAAACTACAGCAGAGAAACACAACAGAGGAGGGAGGTAACTAATGGTAGCTAACAGTATCTTTCCTATTTTCCAGATCACCCAGGAAAGGCCTAGCAGAGATCTATTTTGAACAGAAGATGTTCAATAAACACGATACAGGGATTCGAGAGTTGAGTTCTTTAATTAAAGAATGGATGAAGGGATTATAGGCATTAAGATGTGAGAGGAAGTCTGCTGGGGACTTTTGGGAAAGTCCTAAAAAAGAGGACTGTGCTCCTAAAGAGAGGTGAATGGCGAGAATTAGACGTTTTCTAATGCTAGGCATTGATGTCTGCAGTGTGAAGCACGGAGCTGCAGCAGCCATCTTAGGACCATGAGGGGAGCTGACCTATGACATTGAAGGGGACAGGCCAGTACACTGAGGATGAAATGGCAAGAACTTAAGTCCCTGATGACCCAATTTGGCTGTGGGACACTACACAGATGTGAAAAAGAAGTAGGCATGCGGGCTTCCCTGGTGGCGCAGTGGTTAAGAATCTGCCTGCCAATGCAGGGGACACGGGTTCGAACCCTGGTCTGGGAAGATCCCACATGCTGCGGAGCAACTAAGCCCGTGCGCCACAATGACTGAGCCTGCGCTCTAGAGCCCGCGAGCCACAACTACTGAGCCCACGAGCCACAACTCCTGAAGCCTGTGCACCTAGAGCCCATACTCTGCAACAAGAGAAGCCACCGCAATGAGAAGCCCGCGCACCGCAATGAAGAGTAGCCCCCGCTTGCTGCAACTAGAGAAAGCCCGCGCGCAGCAACGAAGACCCAATGCAGCCAAAAAAATAAATCGATAAAATAAATAAATAAAAAATAATAATAATAAATAAATAAATTTATAAAAAGACAAAGAAGTAGGCATGCATTAAATACTAATACGGAATGATCACCATGATGTATTTTTAAGTGAGAAAAGCAAGGTACAGAATGGTATATGCAGTATTCTACCATTTGCCTAAAAGAGGGAAGAAAAGACACGTATATTTATAATTGCTTGTTTCTGAATAAAATAACTCTGAAAGGAAAAAAAACAAGAAAAAAAAGAATGGATGAAGGTAGGAAACAATGTTATATTCCTGCAAGTCTAGAATTTAAGAAACTTTTAGGCACGAGCATATATCCTCTGTGAAATGAAGGTGCTGATTTAGTTACATACGTGGGTAAAGTTGGCAAAATGCGATACGTAAAACTTCAGGGCTAAAAGATAAAGAAGTGCACAAAAGTTCTCAAGGATGTTTCCAAGTGTCAGCTTTGCCCTCTGGATACCAGGAGGCCAGGAATCCAGCTCCAGCGAGGCGTTTTACAGGGAGCCCTTGATACGAGCTACAAGTGGAGGAAACAGGGACTTCCAGCTGGGGAGAAAGAACTCAAGCCAGCAGAGATGGAAGCTACCCACTGGCACACGGGCTTTACAGAGAAACGGAGCCAGAGTGGACGCAGCGAGGAAGCCTTTACCTCTTCTCGTATCAGGGTGAGCACGGCGGTCTTGTCTGATTCACTGAGGCAGATGCCGTCCAGCGGGCTCTCCCCTCCACAGGCCACGGACACAGGGCCCTTCTCCCCCAGGGACTCCAGCAGTGCCTGTTGGGGGAGAGGGCACAGGTAAGACGTCCGCTCTTCAGCTTCTTAACCCCAAATATCCTCTGATAACTTCCTCCTGAAGAAACCGATCACACCCTTTAAAAAACACGTTTCAAGGGGAAAAAACAGCAGGGGAAGCTTAAAAAGAAAACACCTAGTTACAGTACGATCTGAAGGAAAACCCGTTCTAATGAATATCAGGGAGGCCTTAGCTTCTGTTTTAACGGACGGCCTAGAGAAGTTTTCTTCTCATCCAAAAAGGAGACAGTGTAATTATAGAGGTCAGTCACCAGCGAGTCATGTGCATAAAAGAGAAAACCATCTGTGGTTAATGTCTCTTGAACCTGTGGATCTCTGGGGATGATGTGTTCCATGTAAATAAATTCCCAGAAAAGTGTCAACCTTTTTACATATAGATGCTTTGGATGGAAATGTTTCTAAAATGACTTTCAGGCCTAAGCAGGTAGAAATGGCAAATATATGTGAACTCTGACCCCACCCCGGGATGATTCAGGATCACAGGGAATTTCAGTGGCCCCGAGGGCTGGCACGTGGAGACCCAGCGATGTTGTCACATGCACAGACGCCAGGGTCTGGGCTGCATTTCCACGTCCTGGGTCTTCCCGACACTGAGTTTTCAGTTCCCTTCCGTCAACATGTCACCTTCTGAGGTGCCAGATTGATTTTTGCCATAAACCTGGGTTCCCGGGAGCCACATTCAGTTACGATTTTGTTTTTCACAAGAACGTGGGCTTTGTACCATTTTTTTTCCTAAAAAGCATTTTTGGGGGTTATTTCCTCCCACCTATGTTAACTTTCTGTATAAATGGGGGAAAAAGCTGATCTAATAACACCCAAAATGCCCGCCAAGGTGACCTGGGAATCTTTTTTTAAAAAAATTATTAGAGTTAGGGTTAGGATTAGGGAATAATCTTAATAATCTTCAATGTCAGCATAACTCATTAGTTACTGACTGGAATCAATTGGGCTCTGGTATCTTGTTTGAATCGAGCTTGAACAGGAAGTCCAAGGTCAACGTAGACCAGTGGTTTTTAAACTTTTCAGGGTCATTAGGGACTCACCCTCTCTCTAGAAAATGCTCAAGAACATGCACATAAATTTCACCTCGATCTTCACTGCCCGCAGCCAAGGGTCCAATAGACAAACCCCTGGCTGAGGCCACAGGAAAGGGAAAATGCAGAAGCCACAAGCCGGCAGTGCCCGTTCCAGCACCATCTGGGGGAGGCCAGCCCACCATGCTGACAGAAGCCCGAGGCCCCCCAGAAACACCTTCTATCCTGGGGGAGCTCCATCACCAGAGCCAGAAGCTACTAGGGGCCGGCAGCCCTAACATGGCCCCCAATGACCCCACCCCCTGTACGAGTCCTTTTGGGTAGCCTCCTCCCCTTGAGTTAGGCTGGACCCAGTGACCCTCGTCTAAAGCACAGAAAGTGGTAAAGTCATGCAGTGTCACTCGTTGACAAAGAGGCTCTGGCTGTGAGAAGCTCTGTGGAGAGGCCACGTGGCAAGGAACGACCGTCTCTGCCAATGGCCAAGTGAGACAGCTTGGAAGCAGATCCACCCAAGTTGAGCCTGGAGGTGACCCCAGCCCTGGTCAGTACCCTGAGAGCGGCTGGGGAGAGACCCCGAGTCAGAGGCACTCACTGAAGCTGCCCCAGGACTCCCGACCCAGAAAGGATGAGATCGTGATCGTCTGCTGTCGGTCGCTGACACACTGGACATCTGACTCATCCCCCCACCTCCCGTGCCACAGTGCCCATCAAGACTCCTCTCAACCACCCTGCTTCCCGTGTAACCTGCCTACTAGGTCCAGCCCACACATTTGGTTCATCTCGTCACATTTCCGATTCTAAATTATTACATTTTAAATCAGTCTTTTGTTTTTATTATTCTAAATCAGAATCCCTAAGACAAGTCAACTCTCGGAAGCTGGTCCCCTGTGCCTTCTGTGACCCTCACGTTAGCAAGAGTTTGGGAAATAAGCCAAGTTTTCTTAGTAAGGGAAATAGTGTCTGTTCTGGAGGTCTGCATCTCACTCATCCTCGAGGGGATAAATGAATTCAGTCCGCCCACTTGTTTAACGACTTCGCTCTAACAAATGAGGTGCCTGGAAGCGGCAGCGTTCCGAGCTGGAAGATCAGGCCTTAGATGGGGACAAATACACCTGGACGAGTGGCTCTGCAGCCGGCAGCTCTCCCAGCCACTCCCTCTGCCTGGCCGGACGCCACAAGCCCCATGACTCAAAATGCAACAGCTCTTACGAGGAATTTATAGCCGTGGCCTATTTTAGCTGCCTCTTCCAGTCCTCTAAGATTTATTTAGCTTTTTACATTCCGCAGTCCTTTATACTGTTTATCAAACAGCACAGAAAGCCTACAGAATCTACCATCACCAACAACTGGCCTGACCATCTCTTCCTGGGCTGGGCAATCTAGTACTTGTTTAATAAAGATGCTAAACCAATAGATCAATCACACCCTTCCAAAAGGGTCCTGCTTCACATCCCCTGGTCTTTCTCCCTGTCCCACAAAGCATTCACCCTTGAGGACCCACAAAGACCTGTCTACAGACAGTGGGACCCAGGGGAGTCTTGGCTGTAAGTTCACAGTGAGCGCAGATGCCACAAAATAATTCTCTGCTCACGTCCTTGCGATGAGAGAAATCAGGATCCCTAATCTGTCAGGCTCATCCCATTTGTCCGTGAACCTGTTAGAGCAGCGTCCCCCCCCCCCCCACTTCTAACGGAGACACACTGGAAAAGCCAAGTGAGCTCAACTTTTAAGAAGTTTAAGATTTCTTTGAAAAAATAGCAGATTGACTCCTAAGTGAAAGATGCTGTAGACCAGCAGCTGAAAAGAGAGACGACCACCCTCCGATCTTAGTTACTTGGCCCTGGCCGCCCCCTGGTGCTGGGCAGAGACTGCAACAGGAATGCCCTTCAGAGCAACACCCAGAGGCATACAGAGGCACAGGCTAGACTAAACAGACTTCTTTTTTTTTTGCGGTACGCGGGCCCCTCACTGTTGTGGCCCCTCCCGCTGCAGAGCACAGGCTCTGGACACGCAGGCTCAGCGGCCATGGCTCACGGGCCCAGCCACCCCACAGCATGCGGGATCTTCCTGGACCAGGACACGAACCCGTGTCCCCTGAATCGGCAGGCGGACTCTCAACCACTGCGCCACCAGGGAAGCCCTAAACAGACTTCTTAGTCAGTGTTTTGAATATTGCAAGTTCTTTATGCAATGCTGATTCAGTGTTCTAAGGAAGTAGGAAGTAGAAATTAATTTACTTCTGCAAGTTCAACTGGAGTTACCATTCAAAGATGACAACCCAGGATGTGGTCTTTGCAGGGGGCTCTGGAGACAAGGCTTCCCCCATCTTCTCTCTCCCGCTCTCCCCCAGCTTTCCCACCAACGTCACGCCACCACACAGCAGCTCAGGGCTTTCTGGCTCCGCCTTGCACGTTACCCTCCCCCGCATCTTCACAGCCCCCCTGCCGAGGCAGGGAGGTGGGGCTAACTCTGTGGATGAATAACTGGGGAATGTGCAAGCGTAACTGGGGCGTTTCAAGAACGTGGGTAAACCTCCCCAATCTGCAGACCAGTGCCTGGGCCCCTCAACACAGCCTTCGACCATCCCTTTGCCATTTTTACACACAGAAAAGACTAGACGACGCTCCCACAGTACCTGGAAAACGTCACAGGAAACTGGTTTCCCTAAGGGCACGACCAGGCAGTTTGGGGAGCGGAGGGTGGAGTCTCATCCTTTTGTGGGAAGGACCCCCTCCCATAGATGTGGGGGACACTTCACTACTTGCAGAATGGTGGCCTCAATGGCTCCTCAAAGTGACTGTGTCATCAGCCACGGTGGCTGTGCTGGGAATGACTACAAGACCTGGCTCCCAGAGACCACCGTCACTGCTGTGTAATGCCCCTGACAGGGGACCACGCTCCAAGTCCCTGGCCCCTGTGTGCATGTCCTCCTTCTGCCCGGCGCCCACGGCTCCCTCGCCCACCCTTACGTCCCTTACTCTGTGTCCTCCAGGGAGACACCGTGGGTCGCAGTCCAACGGTGAGTCACGAGAACGGTTACTAGGACAAGCAACGTGCATTAAAATAAATGGAATAGAATAGAAGACATCAGAGTGAGCCACAGGAAGAGAGGCAGATACTGTTCTGTGCAATTTGTCTGATGACAATACAAACGCATGTGTTGAGATGTGTCATACGTACCTACGAGCCAGGATGCAAAGTGTATTCTTACTGTGGATCCAGGTTCAGAACGTTTCTGTCACAACTTCACCTAATCCTTCAGCTTCAACTATGCCCTGTGTCCTAAGGGCGCTCAGATCTACTGAAGCCAACCTTGACCTTTCCTGAGCTCACGCTGTGTGCTTCTCACTGCCTACGGGAAATGTGAACCGAGAAGCTGGTCTCACAGATGTCTCAAAGCCACACGTCTAAAACTGAACTTCTACGATTCTGCACCTCCTCTGTACTCCTGATGTACTGGCTCCTGCGTCCAGCCGTGTTCACTGTGGCCGGTGCTGGGGTACAGGGGCCAGCACACAGTCACGGTCCCAACCCGTGGGGCAGGCTGGGAGAAGAGAAAGTACCTCCAAGGGGCGGGCCCACAGCAGTGAACCAAAGCCCGTTTGGCTGGGCAAGGGTCTGGCGTGGGAAGGAGGCAGGGGCGGTGCAGAAAGCCGCGGAGGCCACAGCAGAGTCTGAGCTCAGCCTACAGACAAGGGAAGCCAACGGAAGGGTTTAAGCAAAGAGGAACAACTCTGGCTGATGGAAGAGGAGGACAGAATAGCCTCAGGAACAGGGAGATTCATTAGGAAACTGCCACCATGCTTAAAAAGACCGGTGGTGGCCACGGGCTGGACAAAAGTAGACGGATTTACAACATCTGCTTTCTGGACGTGGAAACCACAGACCCTATGTGTGGGAATACAGAGGACCGGGGAGTCCAAGAGGACCCCGGGGTTGTGGCTTAGACGACGAGGTGGACAGCGGTGCCACCTGTCGAGACGAGGCCCCTCTGGGCTTGGTTATCAGCAACGCCGACCACTCAGATGGTCAAGGCGGAAAACTCGATGGCCTTCAGCGACTTTCTGCAACCTCCACCTCAGCCACCACGTACACCCCGGAAGCCACCAAGCAGTGATGGTTCTGCCTGCTAAGTCCCAGCCTCCGTCCCATCCTCTGATTTACTACCGATCATGATGCTCCCTACTTCAACCCCCAGGAGAGTCCTCTGCTGCGTTTCCATGAATTCCAAGGCTCGCGGCACGATGTCTAGGGCCCCAGTGGCCTGGTTCTCACCTACCACACGCACAGTATCCTCCGATCACGTGAGATTATTCGTCCCTACAACTCCTTATAAAGCCCACGCTTCTTCTCACTCCCTGTCTTTGCGCAGTACAACTCTCCTGCCCAGAACACCCTTCATTGCCTTATCTACCTGGCAAACCCCATTCTTCCTTTAAAACTTAGTTCAAGTGAGGAACCCAGAAGACCCTACCTTAACCACGTGATCAGTTAATTCCACCAATAATGGGATGCACCGATACCCATGAGGTCCCTTCTGATGCATTCGTGCCCAAAATGTGTAAACTGAATTTAATCATAAGGAAACACTCGACCAGCCCAAATTGAAAGATATTCTACAAAACAACTAACCAGCGCTCTTGAAAAGAGCCAAGGTCCGGAAGGACAGAGACAGACTGAGGAACTGTCACAGATTAAAGGAGATTGAGAACACGGGCACTGAATGCCTTGTGGGGTCCTGCCCTGGATCCTGTGCCAGAGAAAGGACACCAGTGGGGGTAGCTGGTAAGACCTGGATACGGTTTACAGAGCAGACAATAATACTGTACCAGCGTGTACTGATTCTGATTACAGGAGAGGTTAAAGTTTCAGAAGCATGGGTGCAAGAGTTATAGGAATTCTTTGTACTATTTTTGTAAGCCTGAAAGTTAAAAAGAAAAAAAATTGTTTTTAATTAGCTCAAATCCAGCCTTCCTGACACATGCCACGCGGTGGGTCAGCCCAGTCCTGGGGACACATCCTGGTGTAACATTCACCACAGGGTAACCCTGGTTTCCATTTTGTAATCTACAACCGGGGCTGCTCGAAAGAAATACAACGTAAGCCATATGTAATTTAAAAATTCTCAGTAGCCACACTTAAAGGGTAAAAAAAAAACAAGTGAAATTAATTTTAATAATATAGTTTCGTTAACCCAATAGATCCAAAACATCAACATGTTATCAGTATAAAAAGTTAGAGACATTTTATTTTCCCTTCTTTTCTGCGCTAAGTCGTCAAATGCTGGTTGCACTTTACACTTGGAGGACATCTCAGGACGTCCAGCTACAGGTCCAAGTACTAGTGGTCACCCTCC
Organism: Aethalodelphis obliquidens; assembly: GCF_003676395.1. NCBI lineage: Eukaryota > Metazoa > Chordata > Mammalia > Artiodactyla > Delphinidae > Aethalodelphis > Aethalodelphis obliquidens. The sequence goes on along the minus strand of NW_020837969.1, from coordinate 29,938,483 downwards.
GAGACGCCTCAAGTGAAGGAGCTGTGCTTTATTTTTATCTTATGCCCGTCACCAGACACAGACTAGAATTTAATTACTGAGTTAACATGGGCTTCAAAACAAACACTGAACCCCCCGTGCTCACACCCCTCCCCCACGAGCCTGGGGACTCACGGGCACGGCGGGTCCATCCTTCTCCATCTGTTGGCACGTCTCCTTCTCAGTGCCTAAAACACAGAGAGTCATTTTTAGAGTCATCCCAAGAGGTTGTGCCTTTCCTTCCCACCAAGAGACTCTGGGAGACCCCAGCGCAGGCCCGGAAGGACATCTAAGGGCCCCTGAACAGCATCTCAAGATCTTGGAAGACGCGCTACATTCTGCTGACCACTGCGCTGTCTGTGTTCAGGGTCCAAAACATCCAGAGGAAAGAGAAGCTTACGGTCCCTCGGCCTCAGACAGAAGCACGTCCTCAGGTGGAGAGAACGGCAAGGCTGCCCCCTTGTGTCCATGAAAAGTTTTGCAAGTGAGTTGGACTAACCACAGGGTCATTTCAGAAAGAGGAGAAACCGTTAACGCTGAAACCTATTTTATTACCAAGTTGGAGTGAATCTGAATTCCAGTCCTGAAGGGTACGTCAGTGGAATTAATGTAGCAGATAAAACGAAAACCTAAATTTCAATGCCTGAACACTAAACTCACTATCCTCCCCACACCCTTCAAGCTGGTTTTCTTGGCTCCGCTCTACCACCAGAGTCAACGCGTACAAAAAACCAACACGATGCTTTTTCTGATTAAAGGAACATGCACTCGTTGAAGAAAATTTTTAAATATGCAAAAGCACATAAAATGCTAAAGCTACAATCCTCCACCTGCAATCGCAAATGACCTTTAGTGCACTGTCGAGAGTGAATTATTGAGAACACAAATGTGACCATCACTACTTCGCTTAAAAACCTTCAGTGGCTCCTCTATATTGATAAAGCCCCAATTCCTCAGGACAACCCCGGGTTCCCACTTGCCCTGTACTCACGGACAGCTACTGGGCATTTTACCTGTGTGGCAGGTTCCTTCCCATCCCTGTGAGAGACTCCTTGGGGTGCACCTTCGTATTTATCTATCAAGACCCAGGCTGAAGGTGATATCCCAGGACACAGTTCACCCACCCCACACGACCAGGGCCCCTGCTCGCTCCCACGATGTGGCTCATCAGTTACGAACAGTGTTAACAGGAGCTGTTCTGTTAGCAGAACCCCAGCTCATAAAGTTTCTGCCAAAGGAATTTCCTCCTAGTGAGGAAGGATATAATTCAACAAACATGGACCATGCACCTGCACTAGAGGAAAATCGAAGATGAATCACTCATAGTCCTTAACCTCAAGAAGTTTATCAAAGATAACCTTCCATCAAAGATAACCTTCCATAACTAATACATGGAACGTACGAAGAAATGCTGTGGGAGCCAAGTGTCCTTTTTGAGACAGACCGCCAAGGATGGGCAGAATCTCTACAGGACAATGGTGAAGAAAGGCATTTCATATACAAGAAATAAGTGTAGGTATGAGAGTCCTAAGTGTAAGCCTGTGCAATGCGTAAAGGGGCACAAAAGGAAATGGCAGACGGGGTCTTCGGAGAAAACATCAGAGCAGAAAAGAGGCCTGGGAGGAAATGTGGAACAGTGCCTGGAATGTTTATTTTATAGACGGGAAACAGACCTGGAAAGGTGGGGAGATAACTCTCACAAAGTCCAGATTTCCACCTGCTTCTCTGGTTTGACGATAGATCATTATTTTTGAAATTCTAAGTATAAAAGCTCCACACCGAACTATGATGCCAAAGACCTGAGTTTCCAATAATGTTTAATGGAGTCGGGAACACGGTGCCAAGTGCTTCACAATGAAGGTTAAGGCCGCAGACACAACCTGGGACCTGGAAAAGGGCCTCGGATTTAGAATGTTCTAAAGAGGAAAACAGCACTAAGCTTCAGCACAGGTTGGTCTAGGCCCTTATGAGAACATGAAGAAGCATCAGGCTTTTTCAATCCACCACGTCTGCAAGCAGGAAAACTTACAATAGTTGAGGGTAATGAAAACCATCTCTTCACACGTTAGCCTTGTGGTTAAAAGCCCGTGAAGCCAAGACTGCTGGGAACTCGGACCCTAGTCCACCACTTACTAGACAGGAGACCGTGGCCGAGATCCTTAACTTCTGTCTCACTTTCCCTCTCTGATAATGGGGAAAAGAATGCTGCCTAATATGAAATAGATAAAAAACAAGGAGCTACTGTATGGCACAGGGAGCTATGTTCAATATCTTGTAATAACCTACAATGGAAAAGAATCTGAAAAAACATATGTAACTGAATCAGTTTGCTGTACACCTGAAACTAAAACAACATTGTAAATCAACTGTACTTCAATTTAAAAAGAAACAAAAAAAAGAACGCTACCTAGTGAGGAGACATGAGTTACTACACGTAAAACACTTAAAACAGTGCCTGCATGTGGAAGCAACTATACCTGTTAGTCGTTATTATTTCTATAAGGGAAACCAGGAGCCCAATAATCCCAACATGGTTCCAGGTCGCTACACGTGAAGATGTGGCCAGACTGAAATAATGAGGAAAGAATTCAAGCAGTCTGATACATCAGTGTCTCCGTACATCCTGCCACTCAGATCCATACGTCCCTGGCGCTCCACTGACACCCTTTTGTGTCTCTTCTCCAGGCAAAGAAGCAAAGCACAGACCAGCAGCCTAAACCTATCCATCAAGGGACCCGTTCTCTAATCTCTTTAAAGTGTCTCCTGCCCTGGGCTTCCAGGCATTTCTATGCTTATGTACGTAAAAGAGATGAAGATTTGCTTCCATACCTGCTTCTGAGGATGAAAACGCATGATTTATGGCAGACACGGGAACATTGGAACATTCAAAGTACTCCAGGTCGTCCTCTGGCTCACCTTTCCCCTCGGCCCCAATGGGTTTCTGACCAGATGACGTGGACGCCAGCTTCTCCTCGTCGGTAGCATGGCCATCCCTGTTAGAAATGTCTGAAATCTGGGAGATCACTGCTCCTTCATCCTGGGAAAGGCAACAGATGAGATGCTACCATTTAGGAGGGCAAGCAGTGGGGAAAGCGACATCTCAGGAAGAGCAAAGCAGCCGCCATTCCATATGGATGTTCTCCACGAATCTGGGTACCAACCAAGGAAGAAGCTGCAGCCCCTCAACCATGGAAGGTTGTATTTTCTAGGGCCTACCTTCTGTAATTCACACCTGAGGTTTAAAAAATTAAGCTTTTCTAGCCTAAATTTATAAGCAACAAGTTGAAGTGGCTGAAGAAAATAGTTTTCATACATTTTGCTCATATAGATAGATCCTAGACTTTTCTAGAAAATTTATGCACCCCACTGTATTTTCAGGTGACATCTAAAAACCTTTCACTACGAGCTTAAGTAGTCACAAAGGCTATACTGTCTGCTACATATTATTTATTTGTTTGCTTGTTTACTTATCTCTCTAGTTTTATTGAGATATAATTGACATAACAGCACTGTGTAACTTTAAGAGGTACAGCATAATGATATGACTTACGTACATCATGATTATCACAGTAAGTTTGGAGAACATCCATCCTCTCACACAGATACAAAAGAAAAGAAAAAAATTTTATTATATTTTAAATACTGACTTGGCTTATTAATTCAATTTAGTTACTCTAGTGACTTGATACTTTACCATCTGTTTAAAATCGAACATGAATAAGCCCTTTAATAGTCAGAAATTTACATCATCCCTTTTCCTCTCTGAATTTATATTTCCTTGCTACTTCCATCAAGAAATTATCCCAAAGAAATGCATTTGCTTTCCAGTTTTTTAAAGTTCTCCTATTACATTTGTTTAAAAAAATTTTTTTAATCTTTTTTTACAACCGTAAGTCTCTAAGTGGTAACATTTTTTCTTCTGGAGGGTTATCACTACAATTACAAAGGCACTATTTATTCTAAAAGTTTTACAATGTTTGGTAAGTACAATCAAACACAGAAGTAAAATTTTTAAAAAATGGAAATCGATGACAATATTTTGTTGCACCAATTTTAAAAAGCTTTTACAAGGCAATACGTGTTATTTTTCTGGAGCAAAAATCAAACGTAAATTTTTCATAGTTCTTGCTGCCTCTGCTTTAGCAGCATTTGAAGGTGGACACTTCATACGTTTGTAATAGATGAAGAATAAATCAAATTACAAATCTTTTTTTTTTTTTTTTAAATCTTAAACCACGTACCAAGTTTTTGGTCCAAATTGCGTAAGATAAGTTAAACTTAAAATGCAATGACTGTATTTCTGTAATCATGGTTACGCTGAAATAAAGTTTTAAAAAGGAAGAAAAAAAAGGACTTCATTGCAATCAAATGGGTCTGGGTTTTCTTTTGTTTGCTTGTGTGTGTGTGTGTGTGTGTGTGTTTGTTTCCCAATTAATTATATAGTCATGGACAAATATTTATTGCTAGAATGAAACAAAGGTCAGCATCAATTTGATTCCTGTTTTCCATTTTTATAATTATAATCAAGAAGCCAGAAGCCTTACTAATACAAATAAATAGGTGAAACAGAACGAAATTTGTAATAGAAATGTCTCAGTTCTTTGAACTCCTTTCCAAATTATGTTCCAAAAAATTCTATCATCAATAATTATCTTTTTTTTTTTCCTCTTGGGCCATGTCGTGCTGCATGGGGGATCTTAATTCCCCAACCAGGGATCGAGCCCGAGCCCCCTGCAGTGGAAGCGTGGAGTCCTAACCACTGGACCACGGGGGAAGTCCAAATAATTATCTTTTTAATTGAGATATAACTGACATATCACGGTGTCAAAAATTATTTTTAATAATCTATCAGCTGACAATTCAGGTTCTCCTAACTTGCTAAAAGCAATGAACTGGAAAACCATCTGACTTTAAAAATATATTATCCAGTCACTGGAGTCAATCACCTTCTTATAACTTACACCAGTATTTCAAATCCCCTCTTTGGTGCCCAGAGGTTTCACACCCAGTGGTGATGCACCCTAGTAAGTTTGAGAACGGGTGAGAGGGAACTTTATCACAAAAAAGTGGGAAAAGGGTACCTGTGAAGGAACGGTTCCCTTATCTTCAGAGCCCTTTCTCAGATCAGCTTAGCAAGTCAAGGATTTGGGAACTGGTTTCCTTAAAGCTGAGTCCTCAGATCCCCACTGGAAAATCTTCATTCATCACCACTCTGATGAGGAACACAGACTTACCTGAGAACACCCATCCAAAGCAAGAGACTGGGCTTCGTATTTCTTCACCTTACAGCCACTCCTGGGAAAAAAACAAACAGAACACCGGGCCGGTTTGGAATCACACTGACAACCTCCAAGCTGTGAGATGGTGCAGACAGCGGTGTGTGCAGACACAAGCCAAAGCGCACAGCCCCACGCGAGTCACACGTCCACGCATCAGAGATGGGAACAAACACCTTCCCGCCTCTGAATCCTCTCCCGAGAGGCAGGGCAAGCAAAGAACTGTAACTCAGCGACCTCCTCACTTGCTTCTGCGGGTAGCTAGACACCAGCACTCGGGCCCCTACGGTTTGTAACTGTGCGCCAGCAGCCACCAACAGCTCTTCCGAGAGCAGCCCCAGTACCTGGAGACGGTCGGGTCATCTGATCCGCGCTCACTTGGCTTTGATAAGTCACCAGAAAAATTACCACGCCGGACCACATTCTTTAAAAATTCTTTATTGCGCTAAAAGCCACAGAAGTCTGGGAAGACAGCTCCAGACCTGCGTGCTCACAGAGGAGGACTGTGGGCAACAGAAAGGATGAAAATAAAAATGTCTGAGCAAACTGTTACCATTCCTCTTAAGTAGCGAGATGGAAAACGAACGTCACGGCCGGAACTGGGGAAGCTCAAACCACCCGCTTTGTTTAAACTAGCACGTAATTTGTGATCTGAAGACTATCCAGATTCTGTTCTGTTGTAATGAACTTAGAATTTACAGCACCGCCGCTCTGACCACACCCCACCCCCAACCAAAACTGCAAGTTCTTCTCGTTTTGCGGGGCAAAAACAAAGACCAGCATGGCTACCAGAAGAGGGACCACCACCTCGGTAGTGTCTGCTTGTCTTCCCTAACGCCTGAGTGTCACCCCTGCCACCAAACTCAAGTTGAGCTGACTCGGTAGAATGTATTCCCTGCTCCAAGGCGGCAGCCTCATCCTATCAAAAAAGTCAGTTGTTCCTGACATGAAACAGCAGAGCAGTTCCTCAAGCCGCTGCGGGGATGAGAGTAGGGCCAAGCCAGCACGCAGCATCACAGCGCCGCACGAGGCGTGTGTCAAGCCGGGGACGCAAGCTCTCGCACCTGAGGTGGGAGGGCCCCATCTCCAAGCCTTTGGGTACAGACGGCAAGGCTAATAAGCTGGCTCAGGAAGTGGCAAATGAAATGCAAAAAAACCATCAGAAGATCCAACTCAGAAAGGGAAGCCAACATGCTATGGAGAGATGGTCCGGGGAGGGTAGGGGAGGAACTGCCAAGGGCCCCAGGGAGAGCCAGAAACAGGAGTACTTACAACAGAAAACAGAGAAATTTCACTTGTTCAGTAGTCCTGATGCACCAACAAAATTAGAGACGGGAAAGAGACAGACAGATGGAGAAAAAAATCATGTAAAGCCTGGAATATTTATCTCTAGTCTGGCAGACATGAAGGTTGCAAAGTTCTTTCCATGAGGTGAGACGTGAATTAAAAATGTCATACTCATGAATGTTATCACTGGTGAGTGAACGATTCTCAGTAGTAAGAGAGTGATAGAAACACTCGGAAATGTCACACGGTCAAATTTATGGATGAAAAGTAAACTTTCAAATATTTGTAAATGTAAAGAAACGGCGTTACTGCCGAGTATGTTTACTCTTAAATGTCTAGTCATCTAGATTAAAGGCAATCAATGCATGAATGAAAATATAATTGAAAATGTATCTGCTTATATCTCCGGTAGGTGTATATTACTGAGAAACTCCAAGCGATTTTACATAATTTATCTTATTTGACCCACAAAAATCCCAATCATAGGATGATGTCTCTAGTTTACAGAAGAAGGATCTGAGATGCCAATTACATCATCTTTTAAGAAGTCACACAAGGGCTTCCCTGGTGGTGCAGTGGTTGAGAGTCCGCCTGCCGATGCAGGGGACACGGGTTCGTGCCCCGGTCTGGGAAGATCCCACATGCTGCGGAGCGGCTGGGCCCGTGGGCCATGGCCGCTGAGTCTGCGCGTCCGGAGCCTGTGCTCCGCAACGGGAGAGGCCACAACAGTGAGAGGCCCGCGTACCGGAAAAAAAAAAAAACAGAACAGAAGGAAAATGCTAGCAGGTGAGGGTGGTAGGACTGGGAGAGGGTGCTTCTTGCTACTGAAAACAAGATGTAGGATAAACTTCCCTCCCTTTGGTCCCACTTTAGTCTCATGTAACATGAATGCACTGGCTACACACCTTCAACAGCAACTGAAAGGGAGGCTCCCAATGACCCCTTATCAACCCTGATAGGCAGGGCTGCCCATAATTAGGGGACCCCAGGTTAGGAAGAACCCAGGCAAAGACCTGGCCATCGTGTCCCCCAGGCATCGTCTAGACACAGGTAACTAACCTGAACCACAGAAAAGCACCTTGAGGTCACCTGATCAATAATATTTTTCAGCAACCATTTAACTGTGTGTCTATAATCAAAGAACAGATCAAGAACTACTGATGACATTTTATTCCCTTTAGACGTCCTGGGGAATATTCTGGGGATGCTGAAGAATCCATTCCTGCAGTGCTCAAGCTTCTTGGTCCTCATACTTTCTGCTCTTTAACCCTTTTTCTCTGGTGTCAATCACCACACCATCTAGTATTTTTCTTTACATCACATTAACGCTGAAAAGCATTTCGCCAATACAACTGGGGTGACAATGAGAAACATGGTACTTCTTCTCACCCTCCCTTTTCATATTTCAACCACCGTGTCACTGGCCCTTTTTTTAAAAAAAATACTTTATTTATTTAATTTGGCCACACCACACGTCTTGTGGGATCTCAGTTCCCTGACCAGGGATGAAACCTGGGCCACGGCAGTGAAAGTGTGAAAGCGCCAAGTCCTAACCACTGGACCGCCAGGGAATTCCCCACTGGCCCTTCTTTATATCTAATTCTTAGTAAAATGTCACAGGGTCATGAAGATACCAATAGATTGTCATTGACTCAAGTTTTGTGATAAGGTCACCCTGTGACAAGTTTAACCTGAAATGTGACGTGGAATTATGGCCTGGGGGTGACCACTCCGAGAGAACTCCGAGGACCTTGCAAAAGTGGCTCCAGATTTCCCAGGAGGAGGGGGGTTGGTGGGGAGAGGGATCTCACACAACGAAGACTAACAGCCTAATTTAGTCAGATTTACGCAATTGTCTAAAATAGTCTTGATTCTTTTTGGAAACTCACCTCCTTTCTGAAAGAGCCAGAAGCTTTACCAGGAGACATAAGAATTCTAACTTTTAGTGGTAGGTTTGTTTCCAACAAAAATCACAGCTTTCTGTTCAAGTGAAAAGACTTCTGTAAGACCCCTTCCCACGTGTTACTGATACTACACAGTTTACCTGCAGCCCTGGAATTCTTGTTTCATCCACAGAGAAGCTGAAGAAGGTGGCTAGCACTGACACCTGAATTCTGTATATAAAACGATTCCCGACAGCTCAGATAGGATTTCTGAAAACCATCAAATCTCTACCTGCCTAGCCCATGACATTCTTTTTTTTTTTTTAATAGGAAAAAAGTACCCAAGGTGGGGGGAAAAAGAACTCAGCTGAATAAACTGAGGATTCAGAAGCAAAGCAGACATCTAAAAAGGAAACCTCAGGTATCTCTGATTCCACACCAGAGTTAGGCAAAACAGTGAAGACTGCAGTCCAAGGTTACGAGCTTTGCGTCTGCCCCGGGGCACCTTCACCCAAACCAAAAGCAGTGGCCGCCAAACCCACAAAGAGGACCCAGAACACAAGGCCCACGCCCGTCTCACTCACGTTATCAAACGCGACTTTGCCTTCTTGGGTGATTCTAAGATTTCACTAATATGACTACCGGCGGGAGAACCAAAGTCACTGCTCGTTAAAGTCATAGCGGGTTTAAAGGGATCCATGGATTCGTCAAAGTGATCTGGGTCAAAGCGGTAGGAGCCCTGAGCCGAGAGCAGGGGCGAGCGCTGCAGCGGGGAGTGGCCCCCAAAGGGCCCGAAGTCGGGGCTCTCCCCGGGACAGGGGCGGGGACCCGGCTCTGAGGACGCCCCTGCCCCTGGGGCGCCTGCTGGCTCCCCGGCGCCGTCTTTCTGAACCTTGGGTGTCACCCTGCTGCCCGGTTTCCGGCCGGGTTTCCTCGGGAGGGCTTTCCTGGACTCCACAGTCTCCACGTCTTCCGTGAAGTCAAACTCCAGTTTCAGAGGGGAGCCCCTCACGGCCTCCGGCAGCTCAGACCCTGAGTCGCGGGTGTCTCCGCCGGGGGCACACGGTGTCTCCCTCACGTCGGGGGGACACTTCTGGCTCCTGTCACCTCCTAGCAGGGCAGGGGTGGCGGCGTTCCCAGCCTCTCCGTCGGAACCGGACTGGCGGTCCACCCGGGGAAGACGCGCGCCCTCCGGGGCGGGGTGGGCTTCGGAGACCCCGCCGCCTGCCGCCTTCTTCCTCGGGGGGACGGGCCTGGGCTTCCGCAGCCTGCTTCTGCTGGCCCCGGGCTCCGGACACGGGCTTCCCGCCTCCGGGTCGGCTTCCGCCGAGGCCTCCAGTGTGGACCCCATGGCGCCCTCGGTCATTGCCTGGTCCTGGGCGGCGCCCGGCGCGCGGGGGCAGGGCCCGGCCTGGCCTAGGGCCGCGGCCACGCAGCCATGAGCCGCTGCTGGGCCAGGCGGCCCCCGGGGCGCCGTGGAATTCTTGGTTTCTACGGAAAATGGCCTCACGACAGAGATTTTGCTCACATCGTGTTCAGGTTCTTCTCTGAAACCCTTGACTGAGTAAGACTCAGTAGCGTGCTGAGCTGCCTCGTTTTCTGAGGGTCTAGAACCAGCCTCGGGCGACCATTTTTCAACCACTTCTGCTACCAGCTGTTCGTCCACTTCTTGTGAGTCTAAAACAAAACACAAAAGCCGTCTGTTAACATATTACCTTTTCAGCATTGGTGACTATTCTCCACTAGCTGAAGCCGCACAAACGGCAAGCTCTGCCCTCTTTGCTTGTACGAAGCATCCCTAAGGTTCCGCAACGACGGCGGCGTGGCCTGACAGCGGACGGCTGGTACTACACTCTAAGGCGAGTCTTCCCAGCCCAAACGCTGTGTGTGTGCTATCCCAGTCACACAAATAACAATTATACCAAACAGAGCTATTCAGGAAGTGGCTAAATAGATCGTGGGCCCTCTGCAAAGCATATTAATATGATGTTAAAATTCCGCAGGTTAAAACAACTGGTCTGGAAGAAACTTTGGATGCAGACAACTCAGGTAACAGGGATCTCACCTGGCATGGACACGGTTCCCAGGCACTGCCTGAGAGTTTCAGGGTCCGGATTTTATGCAGTAAGCGGGTTTTAATCTCTGGATGTGAAGTATTCCCTCTTCCCCAGAATAGAGTTTAAATAACTGGACTGGTTTAAAATTAAATGAAAAAGTCATCACGGCCTGCTCAGAATAACTTCTCTGTACACTTAAAAACGGAAAGAGCCAAATAAAAAAACTAATTAGAAAAAGCAGAGATAGCAAAGTGGCTTTATGAACAAACAGCCCTTATTTTACTAAAACACAAATCATAAAACAATAAAGTTACTTCTTCTTTAGAAGCTTCGTCTCTAAGCTGGCCAGGAATCTTCTCAAATCATTTGTGAAAATGAAAGATCCTTTTTAATTGGGGTTTTATAAGGAGAAACTCTGCAATCAGGAAGGTGTAAATGAAGGTATTTCTTTAAAGCACAAACTAAGATAGTGCTTTCCTGACATATATCTGAAACGATAATAGAGTAGCAGCAAAAACTGAGTAAACTGGTTATTATCATAGTACCTCATGATTTAAGGGAAACTCAGAGATGACCATCTAATCCTACTTCCTGACCGTAATCCTAATCCAGGATCAAAGAACTAAGCATCACTGGGAGAGTTTTTTTTAAAGCACTCACACATCTTTTTACACGATTCCTTTATGGCTGGAATTGAGCAGCGGTTTACAAACTATTCTGCACAGATGCTTCAGATATTCTAACCAATGTCCAATATGTCTTGTTCTTAAAAACTATTATTTATACTGTAATTTTTTAAAAAGCTCTCAACACATGATACCTGGGATTTAACATACTTCAAAAGGATATTTTTTTAAAAAGAGAAAGCAAATGTGGCAAAATCTTGATAACTGTTGAATCTAGGGATGGGTTACAGGAGTTTCCATTGTACTATTTTCTCTATCATATACTCTTGAAACCTTTCAAAATAAAAAAATTTAAAACAACTGCATTTCACACAGAATTTTAACGAGAACATTTTAAAGTGTACTGACAGATTCACTTGTGTGTGTACAGACTCTCTATTCTCTCTCCATATATTTGAGCTGTGATGCAGGTGTTATTGACTGTTTCTCTGTGCTGATGGCGGGTGGGAAGGTAGACAAGCAACAGTGAAAGCACAGCATCAAAACCCCAGGGCTGCAAAAATCTACATGCAACAGGCTCAGTTAGAAGCCAGGCTGGGTCTGGGCACACCTGCTCACACCCTAGCATCAGATGGTTGAATACAATCTAATCTTGATTATACCAAAGTATAGACAGTTACCGCTTATGAGCCACAGAGAGCGCTGAAGCAGGGCTGGATCGAAATCAGATTTACATTCTCAACAGCTCTCTCCAGTTGAAATGTGGAAGGAGGTCAAAATGGAACAAACAGAACCGCTAGCATGTTATTCTGGGGCTTCGACTAGGGCGGTGCTAATGGACAGGAAGAGAAGTGCACAGTAACTGAGAAAATGAGGTGAAATTTGATAAGGCTTGGTGATAGGCTGGATGTAGGACTGAAGGAGAAGGAGGCATCAAAGATGACTCGTACGTTTTCAGCTCATGGAATGAGAGGATGGTTTTACTGTTCAACGAGATTCAGGGGTACCAGCCAAAGAGCTCGGGGCTGTCGGGCTGGGGCGGGGAGGTTGGCCCTGGACACCGAGAGCTGTCTGGAACTCTGAAGCAGAGATGCTGAGTAGGAAGTAAGTAGCGCAGACAGATCTGGGCTGCAACTAGTACTTGACCTAACTGAAGCCACGATGTACGTGAGACCGACTACCTTCGAAGTCACACTGGATACTACTTAACTGTAAGGTATCTCCCTCCTGCATTGCATCTTTGAGCCTTAGCATATTTTATTCTGAAATTTTAAAGAGAGGTTGATTATCTTTCTTTCTAAAAAGAAGTTACCTAAAAAGGATTAATTTAAAATGAAAGTTGAAGTTTAACCATCTTTGTAAATTAAAAGAGTATTATTAATCACAACATCATAGTTATATAGGAAAGTGCCCAAACATTTTAGAGATGCATACTGAAATATCTGTGACCTGATATCTCTGGAACTTGTTTTAAAAATACTAAAGCAGGGCTTCCCTGGTGGCGCAGTGGTTGAGAGTCTGCCTGCCGATGCAGGGGACGTGGGTTCGTGCCCCGGTCCGGGAAGATCCCACATGCTGTGGAGCGGCTGGGCCCGTGAGCCATGGCCGCTGAGCCTGCGTGTCCGGAGCCTGTGCTCCGCAACGGGAGAGGCCACAACAGTGAGAGGCCCGCGTACCGCAAAAAAAAAAAAACAAAAGCAGCAAAACAAAAGAAAAAGAAGTTCATAGTGGGGACAAACCTGGGCAAATGGGGGCAATGATTTAACCTGGGCAGTGGGCACACACAGGTTCTACCGCAGGACATTGGAAGCTGATGACAATCAAAGAAAAACTGTCTTTTGTTACATGATTGCTCTCCCAACTCCTCCTTGCCATTGACTTCTCAACATTTACTGCCAGTCTCCCACGTGGGAGCCCTGGGCACTGATACCCGAGTCCTCTGTGTTCTTCCCGCAGAGGCTTGTGATAAGTTAAGGGGAAAGGATGAGGCGAGGACAGTGTGTCCAGCCCAGCGGCCCTTTCCCTCTTGGGACTTTTGTCTCCCTTTCCTGATTCCTTCACCAACAATCCCACACCTCCCAGAGACCGAGGGGAGACCTATGGAGTCGCCCTTCGCTTACTCTCTCCTAGCTTTCAATTTCTGCCCTCATCGCCTCCATTAGAAAAGGGCAGGGCCTTCCCACCTTCCTCCACCTCCACCCATTCCTCTAGACCCTCCTCCTTCCCCATCTCTACCGGCTGCAGAGGAGCGAGGGATGGAAAAGGAGCCCGCCCGGCAACCTGGGGACACCTGCAGCTCTGCTGTACCCTAAAGCGTGCCACCCAGCAAGTGGGAGGGGGAAGGAAAACGAGCACCCTTCACCTGAATTCGGCCCCCCAGCCTGAGCAGAAGACCCCTGCCCAGGCATTTCTTGGCCAGCTCTGGCCAGGTACCAGGTCAGTAAACCTGCCCAGTCCTACGCCCACTCCCTGCAGGCCCTACCCTGGTCTAGCATCTTCAGTCACCAGGAGAAAGCACTGACGGGCAGGAGTGTGGGGAGGGCTTCTCATTGACTTAAACCAGTTTGGGGGAATTCCCTGGCGGTCCAGTGGTTAGGGCTTGGCGCTTTCACTGCTGTGGCCTGGGTTCGATCCCTGGTCAGGGAACTAAGATCCCGCAAGCCGCGTGGCATGGCCAAAAAAAACCAAATAAAAATAAAAATAAAAATAAACCAGTCTGGGGAGTTTGTGAACATGTAAAACAAGGAAAAACCAAACTCCTCACCTAACTGGAAAGGGTACCTCAGAGGAAGATTTTATTTGCATTTACACCCTCTGTCAGCAAGTGTGCCAATACCAGGCGACCCCACATACCCAGGGCTGCCCTACAACAGACGCTAAAGGCAAGCATGGCACTACAGGTAACTTGCAGGAAGAAGTAAAACACCCAAAACGTCTGCAAGCTCTGGTTAAGAGCTCTAACCTCGGTCCCGTCTGAGAGCGCTGTTATGTAACTAACCTCCCTCTAAGCCATCCTTCCACTTTGACACAAATCCTGCATTCCATCAGAACCTTCCTCTGGCGCGCTGACAGGCTCGCTCCCTGGATTGAGTCTATTGAGTTTGGATGATTCTGACAAGCACAGCACTGCCAGGCGGCTTGGTGAACACAGACAGAGAGGTGATCAGCAGATGAATTCAAAGCAAACACAGAGGAAATCCAAAAACAGACCAACATTTCCACTTCTGCCACGTCTGTTGCTGTTAATGAAACTCTGCCTTTCAACGAGCAGCCTCTGCTAGATCCAAAATGTTGTGTGATGCACGCATGGGTGCTCTAACACAGATACCTTATATGCTTTTTTTAGACTATTCTCCTGTAAAAAGAGATTTTTCCCTCCTTCTTTATAATATTTGTAAAAGAAAAGGCACAGAACACCAAAATTCTAAAGACTGAGGTAACAGCTTGACCTTCTGCTTTATACTCTGGTATGTTGAAAATATACTGGGTTAAAATACAAGTGTATAAAAAACCTTAGCAGAAGGAAAATGCCATGAACACAAAATATTTCTGAAACTCAGAAATGTATTCAGCTCACATATACTGAGAACCTGCTCAGCTGGCTGTTTCCACGTGGATAACCTCATTGGAGAGGAGATAAAACAGCAACCACTTGGAAACATTGTATATTAACACTGCAGATTTGGCATTTTTCTCAAATGTGCTTGACATTTCCCCCCCTCAGATTTTAACTTTTTGGCGAAACGTTGTCTGCAAGCTCCTTTTAGACCTGCCCATCACTTCCTCTCCTTCAGCTACAAGAGGCCTCTTTTATGGGTTTTAAAATACTGGACATGTGGGACTTCCCTGGTGGTCCAGTGGTCAAGACTCTGTGCTTCCACTGCAGGGGGTGCGGGTTCGATCCCTGGTCAGGGAACTAAGATCCTGCATGCCTTGCGGTGCAGCCAAACAACAAAAAAACCAAAACAACAAAAAACAAAAAACCACACAAATAAACACTGGACCTGTAAAGTGACAAAGCTGCCAATATTTGAACAGGCCTCCTGTATCTCTCTCTCTCACATACACAAACCCCGGTCTCCTTCTAACCTCAAAATCTGAACAATGTATCTTACAACCAAGTCTGCGATGCAAGGCCTGACTCTGAGGCTAAAACAAAAATCTCTGAACCAATACATGAAAATGAATGTCTTTGCAATAATTCAGGAAGAAGGGTTCTAAGGTAAAATTTCAGAGGGTCCATGAAGCCCCAGAAACTCAATGAAAAATTACATTAGAGCCTTCTCCAGGGGAGAAAATCCATGGCCTTCTCCAAAGTCTGGCCTTAGAAACCACCGGGCAGGGACTTCCCTGGTGGCTCAGTGGTTGAGAGTCCACCTGCCAATGCAGGAGACACGGGTTTGAGCCCCGGTCCAGGAAGATCCCACGTTCCACAGAGCAACGGGGCCCACATGCCACAACTACTGAGCCCACACTCAAGAGCCCGCGTGCCGCAGCTACTGAAGCCCACACGCCTGGAGCCCGTGCTCCACAACAAGAGGAGCCACCACAACGCAACCAAAAATAAATAAATAAATTTTGAAAATACATTTTTAAAAAATAGCTATTAAAAAAAAAAAAGAAAGGAAAAGAAACCACCGGGCGGAAGACTGTGTTTTGGGACCACGTTTAGGGTCCTCAAAGGGCTCCTCTCATCACTTGATAGTTACAACTTCAATTCCCCTCAATCACCACACCGCGGCTTAAAAACTCTTACGCTACTGCGGGAAAAAAATCCTAACATCAAAAAACGAAGCTCACTACCTCCGAGAACATTCCAAGGGAATGCTGCAAGTGCTGTTTTAAGCAATTTTAAGTGTGGACTAAACGTCTGACAGGGAACACGCACCAAAACACAAATTTAAATCGTCTGTTTAAACAGGATTCAGTCACGGGCTCCGTACCCGTTGACACTGAGATGGGACTGAAGGGTGGTGGATGGCCAGGCCCTAAGGAGCCCCAAACGTCCAGTGAAAGCTGGTGGCGTGGTCCCGGCGGGGCACTGGTGTGGAAGGGAGGGACGCTTGGACAGACCACCCTGTGGGAAATCAGACCTGGGAGGATGCTTTCCTTCTCTGGAGGGTGGCTTGGGCTCTGCTGGGCAGAGGGCAGCGTAAGGTGAAGAGGCAGCCAACACCTGGCCTGAGCCCGCAGACCCTTCTCCACGCTCTGCTCCACATGGAGCTCTGCTTAAAGGGGCCTCTGGCCTCTGGTAACGGCCAGATGCTGGAACGACCTTCCCTCGGAGGGAGTGTGTAACAAAACCCATGTAATCAAAGGAGAATTAAGGAAAACATACACAGAGAACCTCACGTCTCAGGGGCTTCACGAATCAGAGGTGGTGGAACCTCCACCAGACCATGAACCTCCTCCCTGTTTCCCACTTAAAACGACACCGTCCCTGGTGCCTGCCACTGAACAACTGAAGTCAGGAATGAATTCTACAGTTCATCCATAAAAAGCAAGCAATTTTAAAAAATGGCCAAGGGGCTTCCCTGCTGGCGCAGTGGTTAAGAATCCACCTGCCAACGTAGGGGGCACGGGTTCGAGCCCTCGTCTGGGAAGATCCCACATGCTGCAGAGCAACTAAGTCCCTGCGCCACAACTACTGAGCCTGTGCTCTAGAGCCCGTGAGCCACAACTACTGAGCTCACGTGCCACAACTACTGAAGCCCACGTGACTAGAGCCCGTGCTCCACAACAAGAGAAGCCACTGCAATGAATAGTCCCCACTCACGGCAACTAGAGAAAGCCCGCGCACAGCAACAAATGCCCAACGCAGCCAAAAATAAATAAATTTAAAAAAGAAAATGGGGCTTCCCTGGTGGCGCAGTGGTTGAGAGTCCGCCTGCCGATGCAGGGGACACGGGTTCGTGCCCCGGTCCGGGAAGATCCCAC
>NW_020837969.1:29880413-29921299 GCF_003676395.1 Aethalodelphis obliquidens | reverse complement strand
GATGGTGCTCAGTTAACAGCGGCCAGGCAAGCGGGCCAGTCGGCCGTCTCACACGTGTGGGAAAGCGTATGGGGGATCCTTCAGGAAGCGCTTATCCCATGATTTCTTCGGCTAGGCGTTTATTTTAATTATGCTCACAAAGAGGGCCAAGCACACGTATGTACAAGGGTGAGGATGTTCCCACCCACTCTGGGGGCTATTATAGAGCACCAGAGGGGACTGACAGATCATTTAATGTGCGACATTTGACACGGGAATACTACTGATATCTGGGTATCAAAAACCACGCAGACTTGTATGTGCTGAAATGGGAGGGTTTCCAAGACACGTCAGGTGGAAAGAGCAAGGGGAAGAACGGTGCACAAGGTATGAGACCTTCTTCAGTTTAGACGTATAAAGACAAAAACCTTACAGATGGAAGGGGAAATTACCGCTGACCGACTGCCTTGGGGGAAAGTGGAAAGAAGCTTTGTGTGCCGTTAGAATTTTCTAACAAAGAAAAGGGGAAAGGAGGGTGGTGGGCACACATACAGTGGAAGGATGGGCCCTCTTCATTCTCTTTAAACTTTTTTTCAAAAAGAATAAATACATAACCTGAATCAGGTTTTTAGACCTCATGTCCGGTTTGCAGGAAATGAGGGAATAGATAAATCCAAAAGATGGGACAAGCATACAGAAAATGGGCCTCTTGTCAAACAGAATGCGGTAGGAAAAAAAAGTGGTGTGGGAATGGAGGGAATCGACGAATACACTAAAACAGACCAAAAAGACTGTTCTATCAAATGCAGTACGCGATTTTGCTTGGATCCAATGTTAAAGACGTTCTGAGGAGAACTGGGGAAGCCTGATTAAACACGGCCTGGGTTAGATAACATTAATTAGGTTAATTTTATTAGTTATGATTATGGTCTTATGGTTAACAGGAAAAATGTCCTTATGTTTTAGAGATGCACACTTAAATATTTGGGGAACACGTCTCATAAATACTTCAAAAACAAGAAGCAAACATGCCAAAATGTTGATTGCTGTAACTGGGTGATATGCATATGCAGATTCATTACACTCTTCTATTACTGTATGCCTAGACTTTTCATAAGAATAAAAAAACAATATCTAGAAAAAACTCCGGAATGATGTACATGAATTTTTTTAACACCTCATCCCTTGAATTGGGACTATGTCTGTTTTCTTTTGCTTTTTCTCTTATTTGCTTATCTAGATTTTCTACCTTCTGTCTACAATGAATATTATTTCGATGATTTTCCAAATAGGTATCTTTTCCAAAGATACCTATTTCTGGAGAGTTCAAGACAAGTTCCCTTTCTTCCCAGGCACCCTTGGCCTCCCGCCCCCAAGCACAACGCAGAGGAACAGAAGCCCCGATCCCCTCTGATCCCACCAAAGCCAAGTACCTTGATGCACTTGACCACTTTCCAAACTTGGTTTCAGAAAATGACCTACAGACACAGCCTGTCACAGAAGGGTAAGAGGTAACTTAACACAATGCCGGTGCACGACGCAACCAGACGAAACGTTGCTCCAAGAAGCGAAGCAGAAAGCGTAAGCAAAGTCTGGCTGCATCAGCAAGTGTAAAATTGGCTAGCAAACGGCAGACGGTTTAAGACAGAAATGGAACAACACAGGCTGTAGGAAAAGAGCATGAGGTATGCTGGCTGTGCAGTGGTGGAGGATGCATGAGTGCCTGACAGAAAGATGGAAGGGCAGATATTCCCGTGGTGGAAACGGATGCATCTAGTGCAGTGATTTGAAAATGCCCCTGAATCAAATCACTTACGGAGCTCTGAAACAAAGAGATCCTTGGGTGTTAGCCCAGAGCCCCCTCATTTAGTTGGTCCGGTGAGGGGCCCAGGCACTTTTAAAAAGATGACTCTAGGGCTTCCCTGGTGGCGCAGTGGTTGGGAGTCCGCCTGCCGATGCAGGGGACACGGGTTCGTGCCCCGGTCCAGGAAGATCCCACATGCCACGGAGCGGCTGGGCCCGTGAGCCACGGCCGCTGAGCCTGTGCGTCCGGAGCCTGTGCTCCGCAACGGGAGAGGCCACAACAGTGAGAGGCCCACGTACCGCAAAAAAAAAAAAAAAAAAAGATTCTAACATGCAGAGTGGGACTGAGGGCAGTGCTGTCCAATGGAACTTTCTATCAGGATGAGAACATCCTATTATCTGAGCTGTGTGATAAGACAGCCAACAGTTCTTTGTGGCTACTGAGAACTTGCAATGTGACAGTGTGACGGAGGAACTGAACGTTCAATTTCATTCCATTTTGGTTAAACAGGCACGGGTGGCGACAGGCTACCTTACTGGACAAAGCAGGTTTCTAGGAGATGCCATGAAACACCTGAATCACACAACTCCACAGCCGTACACACTTAACCGTTTCCCCCTGGAGAGAAGTCTCAGTGTCGTTAAGCCTTCTGGTGTCCTGAGAACAGCAACTTCAAAAATGAAGCGAATGCAAACAGCAAACCTGGGACAGCTCGGAGCATGCACGTGGGCACCTGCACTCACCTCTCCTGCTTCGTGTTTCTCCTTCACACTTAGCAGCACCCCTCCCCCACCTTCCAGCCTAAAAGATCCATTCACTGGTTAAACTAATGACAGAAGCACTGAAGTCGCGCTACATGTCACGTAATTTTTGAGGGTTTTCAAATTTCTTTGTCATTATAATTATTGCTGGGTGAAGATTTTCGTGTACGTATCTTCATACTAGAAGATGTGACACAATAAAAATGGCCTTTGTCCAAGGTCCCTGGCACAGAGCTCCTAAAACCCCCAGAATTTTCCTGGGTGACACAAGTGTCCTGTTATTGATAACAAGCCCCTTTGATCACACCTGCATTTAATGAGGTGTCTCAGGGTGCGGGTCCCAGATAGCGTCCAGATGGGGCTGGTCACCAGAAAGACCCAACTCGTGGTTAGAGGGTGGCAACGTTCAGGGGCTGGAGATCAGTCGGGTTATAAAAAATCTTGAACAGTGAGATTCACGGGGCTCCCAGGTTGGTGGACCCACAGAGGTGCTGGAGGGGTGACAGGCCTGGACCAGACGTACCCGGTCCCCTGCATCTCTTCCATTCGGCCGTTCCTGAGTTGCATCCTTTACAATAAAGCAGTAAACGTAGTTTCCTGAGTTCTGTGAGTCACTGTAGTAGAGAAGCTGAGAGGGGTCGTAGGATCCCCCAAATCTGTAGCCAAGCTGGACAGAAGTGTGGGACCTGGGATGCACCTGATGCCTCAGGTGAGGGCAGCCTTGAGGGACTGAGCCCTTAAATCTCTGGAGTCTGACGCTAACTCTGGGTAGTTACTGCCAGACTAAGATTGAACAGTAGGACACTCAGTTGTTGTATCAACCACACACAGAACTGGTATTTGAAAAGACACCACATATTTGGTGTCCAAAAAACCCGAAACCCTCTCAACGACAAGTGCTATTTACATTGTCGTGTTTTCATGTATCCTAATAAGCTACAGGTTGACCACGGACAGTAGATAAATACAGCCTTATCTAATAGCAAGATAAAGGTTCTGCCTCCGTGTGATGGAAGAAGCAGCTTGATTCACAATTACCCAAGGCTGATGACCTTCACAAGGGAAACGGGACAAATTCGCACAAAACCAGATGCTGCAAGATGTCCAGCAGGGGTACCCATGCCCGCATCCTCCAGAAAAAAAAAACAGAGAAAAAGTTTCCCCATGGTACTGTTTAACTTCCTGGTTACTAGCTGTCTGACTCCAGTTCAATGATTAAAATAAAAACAGGGCTTCCCTGGTGGCGCAGTGGTTGAGAGTCCGCCTGCCGATGCAGGGGACGCGGGTTCGTGCCCCGGTCTGGGAAGATCCCACATGCCGCGGAGCGGCTGGGCCCGTGAGCCATGGCCGCTGAGCCTGCGCATCCGGAGCCTGTGCTCCGCAGCGGGAGAGGCCACAACAGGGAGAGGCCCTCGTACGGCAAAAAAATAAAAATAAAAAAATAAAAAAAAATAAAAAAATAAAAACAACATACTGTGGTACCATGTTAAAAATTGTGTTTGAAGTAGTTAGTGACATTGAAAGATGTTGGCTATATATTATTAGAGAAACCAATTTCTAGAAAACACTGGGACCCAGAGCCTTGACCTCACTTTCAGAATAACTTACCCAGAGACTGTTTATTGTGCAATGATTTTCGTGCAATAAACCTTAGACAAGCATTACATTATCCCCCAGTGTTACAGATATATAAACAAATGACTAATATTAAGCCAATTCTCCCATCCCGAGGCCCAGAATCCTTCTTACTAAGCATAAAGATCTCTTCTTACCCAAACCTAATCCCCTCTTACCCATTTCTCCTCTGTCTCCATTTCAACACAGGACGGCGGCTCCAAGCCCACCCAGCCCCACCTCTCCTTCTCTTCCCAAGACACAAGGGTGGAATTTATTTTTTGTTAAGGGCTGTTTTTAAAGGGCCTCCCTCCTGAAAAATTCTTCGCAATTACACTACTGTTATAACTGTGCTTGGTGCTCCAGATATATTACTTTAAGGTGTTCCTTAAGCCCATGTTACAGATGAAGGAACCATGGCCCAGAGAGGTTAGAACAGATGGAGCGAGGGAGCAGGAGGGAGGAGGGGGCGTGGAGCCTGGTCTGGGGCACAGGAAGGTCATGGCTCAACCATGCTACGCAGTCCCCCAGTTAATTCTAGAGCCACCTGCATTCACCTCATTTCTCTTCGCTCCTGGGATGACCCTGAGAAAACCCAAATGGGGTCACAAGCCCAGGAAGAGGGGTTCTGGGCTGGAGGTTCAATGCTATGGTAGGACACAATCAAGTATATCGCTCTACATTGCTACATCCATGGAAGGGTGGGCATCTGAGTCAGGTTGGAAGCAGGGGACAGTCCGTGTCTAGGAACAAACCACCCGTGCCATGCTTCTGAGAGCTGACAAGTGAGGTACAGAACCCACGTGACCAAGCTGGGCTAGACGTCCAAACAGGTGGGACTAGGGAGTTCCCTGGCGGTCCAGTGGTTAGGACTCCGGTGCTCTCACTGTCGAGGGCCCGGGTTCGATCCCTGGTTCGGGAACTAAGCCACGTGGCGCAGCCAAAAGACAAAACAAACCGATGGGACTGTACCTCCCTCACTGCTCCATCCTGTCCTCATGGTGGGGGCGCCTGATCTCACAGTGAGCCACAAACGCGGAGGGCCCAGCGATGACCAAAGTTTTACAGATGTACTGCTGTGAGCCAAGCTGACTGCCAGCCACAGTACTAAGAAATCCTACGTGCAGACCCAAACCTGACGCTCCATGCCCGCACTCACTAATCAGTTTAAACCCTCAGCTTTATCGGGACTTGAAGCCCGAAAGTCCAATCATAAAAAGTTATGTCTAAGATAATCATCTAACCAACCAACCACAGGCCCTATGACCTGCAGCATACGCTGCGCTGGGCATGAAGGGGCCACAAAATCAGCACGTGGGGCTTATAATCCAGTGAAGGAGAGGAGAGCCACATTCCAAGACCCTACGGAGACACTCGAGGGTTGAATCGTGAGGAAGTTACTACCACCTTCTCACGTGACAGCCACCTCACGTGTTCTTACAGAGAAAACCACCACTGCTTGACCTCTGGTCTTCCTGCATCACCAACTTCTCTTCCCTTTCTAAATGGGTTACTTCCTCTTTGAATGTGCCTCCATATTTAGCAAGAGAACTTTCTAGAAGCACTAAAGTAATCCTTTATTTTTGAAAGCCAGGTAGGTTGTATTGTTTAAAAAATATTTATTTAGTTATTTGGCTGCACCGGGTCTTAGTTGCAGCATGCGGGATCTTTAGCTGCGGCATGTGGGATCTTAAGTCGGGGCAAGTAGGATTTAGTTCTCCAACCAGGGATCGAACCCAGGCCCCCTGCATTGGGAGTGCAGAGTCTTAACCACTGCACCACAAGGGAAGTCCCAGTTGTATTTTAAAAGGACCTTTATTGTTGACTTAGAAGCAAGCTGGGCAGCGACAAGGAGGGACCTATAGATTGTCATACTGAGTGAAGTCAGTCAGACAGAGAAAGACAAATATCATATGATATCGCTTATATGCGGAATCTAAAAAAAAAATGGCACAAATGAACCTATTTACAAAACAGAAATAGAGTCACAGATGTAGAAAACAAACTTATGCTTACCAATGGGGTCAAAGGGGTGATATATTGGGAGATTGGGATCGACATATACATACTACTATGTACAAAACAGATACCTTAATAAGGACCTGCTGCATAGCACAGGGAAATCTACTCAATACTCTGTAATGACCTACATGGGAAAAGAATCTAAAAGAGAATGGATATATGTATATGTATAACTGATTCACTTTGCTGTACAGCAGAAACTAACACAACATTGTAAATCAACTATACTGCAATAAAAGTTAATTTAAAAAATTAATTAATTAAAAAAAAGAAAGCAAGTTGGGAGGAGGTAAGAAGAATGAATGTAGTGCATCTAAGGTACGGGCTACAGGAGAGGCGAAGACATCAGTGACTAGACCAGACTCAGCATTCTTCCTCACAGAGGAAAGGAAACAGCTGCTCTCGGGTCTAGGCAGGAGCCTGACGCTGATGTCCTAATGGGGCACTGATGCCCTCTGACCCTGAAAGTGTACGACCTATGTTCTGCTACCCCTCAAGAAACAGGTAGACAGGCCCCCAAACCACTTCCCCCTCCAACCCATCTTAGCTCATATTCCTTTGGTAACAAGGGACACAATCTCTCCCTTGAAATGCAACTCACAAAGGGGAAATGTAGTACAAACGTTAAACTGCAGACAGTGGTACCCTGGGTATGTTTTCCTAGAACTAAGAATTTAGAACAAATAAAATACTTTGCAGTCATATGATCTTCAAAGCACTTCCATACATATTACCTAACTTGATCTTCAAATCAACCCTGTGAAAAAGGCATAGCAGGGCTTATTAATTCCATTTAAAATCAAGAAAATGACACTATGAATAACTGTATGGTAACAAATTTGATAACTTAGATAAAATACACAAATTCCTAAAAAGACACAAGCGACTGAAACTGACTCAAGAGGAAATAGAAAATCTGAATAGATCTAGGACAAGTAAAGAGATTGAACTGGTAAATTAAAAACTCCCCCCGCCCACACACACACAAAAAGACCGGGACCAGACTGGTGAATTCCACCAAGTATTTAAAGAAGAATTAACATCAATTGTTCCCAAACTTCAAAAAGCTATAGAAGGAGGAAACACTTCCCAATTCATTCTATAAGGTCAATATGACCCTGATGCCAAAACCAAACAAAGATATCACCAAAAATACCAAACCGAAAAACTACAGACCAATATTTCTTATTGAAAATCAATGCGAAAATCCTCAAAATACTAGCAAACCAAGTCCACCAACATATAAAAAGGCGTGATTTACCCCAGAAATGCAAGGTTGGTTGAACATCTGAAAATCATTTAGTGTAATATACCACAGCAATAGAATGGAAGACAAAACCCACATGATCATCTCAATATACACAGGAAAAAAACTGACAAAATCCAACATCCTTTCATGATTTAGAAAAAAAACAAAACTCAACAAACTGGGAATAAAAAGGAACCTCCTCAACTTGATAAAATATATCTCTGAAAAATCCAGAGCTCATGTCATATTTAATGGTAAAAGACTGAATGTTTTTACCCTAAGATCAAGAAAAGGACAGGAATGTCAGCTCTTACCACTTCTATTCAAAATTGTACTAGAAATTCTAGCCAGGTCAATTAGGCAAGAGAAAGAACAAAAATGCATCCAGATTGAAAAGGAAAAGTAAAACTATCTGTATTTGCAGATGACCCAATTTTTTGTACAGAAAGTTCTGAGGAATCCACCGAAAATTATTATAACTAATAAGTGAATTCAGCAAGGTTGCAGGATACAAGATCAATATGCAAATGTCAATTGTATTTCTATACACTTGCAATGAAAAGTCCAAAAACAAAATTATGAGAACAAGTCCATTTATAGTAGTATCAAAAAGAATAAAATACTTAGAAGTAAATTTAACAAAAGAAGTGCAAGATGTGTACTCTAAAAACTACAAAGCAGTATTTGAAGAAATAAAAGAAGATCTAAATAAATGGAAAGGCATCCTATGTTCATGGATTGGAAGATTTGATATTGTTAAGATGACAATCCTCCCCAAATTTATCTATAGATTGAACACAATCTCTATCAAAATTCTAGCTGGCTTCTTTGCAAAATTAACAGGCTGATCCTAAAATTCATATGGAAATGTAATGGACCTAGAATAGCTATAACAACCTTGAGAAAAAAGAACACAGTTGGAAGACTCACACTTCCTGATTTCTAAACTCACCACAAAGCTACCGTAATCAAGACAGCGTGCATAAGGAGAGACATACAGCTCAATGAAACAAAATCAAGAGCTCAACCCTTACACCCCTGGTCACCTGATTTTTGACAAAGGTGCAAAGTTAATTAAAAAGGGAAAAAAACAGTCTTTTCAACAAATGGTGCTGGGGCACTGGATATCCACATGCAAAATACTGAAGCTGCACCACTTCCTCACAACATGTACAAAAATTGACTCAAAATTGATCAAAGACCTAAATGTAAGAGCTCAAACTATAAAACTCTTAGAAGAAAGCACAGTAGTAAATCTCTGTGACCATGGGTTAGGCAAAGCCTTCTTAGATATGACACCAAAAGCACGAGGGACAAAAGAAAAAAATACATAAACTGAACTTCATGAAAAGTAAAAACTCTTACACTTCAAACGATATAACCAAAAGAGTGAAAAGACATCCCACAGAATGGAAGAAAATATTTACAATCGGATATCTGATAAGGGATTTGTATCTAGACTACATAAAGTATTCTTACAACTCTAAGATAAGTAACCTAATTTAAAAATAGGCAAAGAATCTGGATAAACATTTTGCTAAAGAAGATATACAAGCAGCCAAAAAGTACATGGAAAAATGCTCAACGTCGTTAGTCATTAGGGAAATACAAATCAAAACCACCATGAGATACCCCATCACACCTATAAAGATGGCTACAATCAAACAGATTAACAAGTGTTGGCTAGGATGCAGAGAAACTGAAAACCCCCATATACTGCTGGTAGGAATGTAAAATGGTGCAGCCACTTTGGAAAACAGTTTGACAGCTCCTCAAAATTAGAAACAGTTACCCTATGACCTAGGAATTCCACAATGAAAACATACACCCACACAAAAAGCTGAACATGAGTGTTCACAGCAGCACTATTCGTAATGGCCCAAACGTGAAAATAACCCGAATGTCCATCAACTGATGAATGGATACATAAAATACGGTTTATCCATAGAGTGGAATATTAATCAACAATAAGAAAAGAATGAAGTACTGACAGATGCTACAACATGGATGAACCTTGAAAACATTATGGTAAGTGAACAGAACCAGTCAGAAAAGACTACATATTGTATTAATTCCATCTATATGAAGTGTCCAGAATAAGCAAAGCTAGTGAGACACAGAGTAGATTATCAGTTGCCTAGGACTGGGGGTGAGAGAAAAATGGGGGATGAGTGCTAATGGGTACAGGATTTCTTTGCGGGGAGGTGATAAAATGTTCTTAAAATTAGACTGAGGTGACAGCTGCACAACTCTGTTCATATATTAAAAACCATTGAATTGTATATACCCTTTAAATGGCTGAACTGTATGTGTGTGAATTATATCTCAATAAAACTGTTTTTAAAAAAAGGAGAGAGAACAAAGAGACTCAGAGGGTAACAGAGCAGAAGCATGTCCTGCAATTCCCACAAAATGTTCTACTATATCACAGACTTACATTTCAGAAAATGCTTTAAATAGTCTCTTATGTGTCACCTGTAGGAACACATACTTGAGAGAGGTGGTAGGTCTCACCATCACATCAATCTGGGATTTTAAATTTTTCTTAAGGAAGCCCACAACATGCTAGAGAAATTCTATTTACAGAAAGAGGAGAAAAAATGACATCACTCTTCTCTTCTACAACAGATGTAGCCAAGTATATGAACCATCTTAGAGACATGACAATTGGCATGCTCAAAAGGCTTTTGTTTTTGTTTTGGGGGTAGGGGGAGTTGTGTGCTTTTTAAAAGTCTTTTATGTATTTATTTTTAACATTGGACCTCTTCCCAGACCTCCCTCACACATTCCCTTGCTCAAACTACCTGTCTGCTGCTAAACGTCTGGGGAAGCCAAGGAGACCAAGGGGCCTGGGGAACAGGAGGCGGCCAGCTCCTTCCAGACTCTGAGCTCTGCAGGGCCTTATACCCTGGTCCCTTTTGGGTCCCCAAAGCAGAAACTGAGCACTCAAGACAGAGCTGATGCTCACGGTCACTGCTGAGCTGATGTCTGATACATACAGGACCCCCTTCCCACCTGATCGTCTTTCACACAGAACAAAAGTACACAGAACAGCAGTGATAAAGCTGTTCAGCTCTATCCGCAGGAGCAACCCTTGCTCTTCACTTGACCCTGTCCCTTCGAAGACCCCCCTCCTTTCTGTGTCTTCCCTCCCACCTTTGCTCTCAAGTCTGAACCAATGGAGGGCTTCGGGAGGGAAACACAAGGGGTCTGACCTGAGAAGACTGTTAAAAAGGTACGTATTAGCATTTAGGGAAGCGTCCAAAATGTGAACATTTTTTAGAGCTTCACATCTCTGAGTTCCCAGTCCCTCTAATTCCCCCCAAGTTGAGACATACTTCATATACGTACGTTCTCAGCCACTCAGCCAAGGACATCAGCCTTAAAATGGAGTAGAAGTGCACTGTCCAGGGGCAGGACAACAGGATAGCGGAACAAGGAGGCCTTTTCCAGGACTGCTGAGTAGACCCTAAGGGTGGTGGCCGCAGGACTCACGTTCCCCTGACAACCACTGGGGCCCCACATCACGCAGAGCCTGGGAGTGACAAGGGGGTTCCAAGTGGGTGAGTCAAGGTGGGAAAAAGCACAACAGCCTTTTAAGTATGCTGCAATGTCCCCACTTACAGCGGAAAAACAGCACCAACACACACGCGCACACCCTTGCCTGAGCCCAGACAACAAACTGATGGTCTAAACCTCCTCTTCCCCACCGTCAAAAAACAAAGACAAAAACAAAAACATTACCCAGGAGCTTGGGGGGTGGTAATTTATTTGCTTTTTGTTAAGAGATGGGGCCAGGTGCTGGAAGCTTCTAACTCCTGAGAGAGGCTCACTCTAATATTCAAGACTCCGCAGGTAAAGAATAATCTGGAAAGCCACTCGATAAACTGGAAAAGTTTGTACTAAGGATGACGAAAGTACTTCAAATTTCCAAACCAGCGCCCCATGCTATTTAATTTAAAAAGAGACCCAAACCCTACCCTCTGAAGGCCAAGGTGACCGTAAGGTAAGAGGGTGGGGCTCACTCATCCGGAGGAGTCCACCCCCAGGAGCCCCAGCCTTGCCCAGAAGCTGAGCCAATGACAGATGCGTCTTCTCTTCTCACTCAGGAGGTGCCCCTGGGTTTGGAACCACCTGGATTCGTCTGAGGCTACATTTCCAGTAGAGCAGAGACCCCTTGCACAGACAGAAGCCCTCCCCAGAGCCTTCTGCTCCAGCCCCAGCAGGAGCAGAGGAGAAAGGGCGCATGCTAACAGAGCTAGCAGAGGCCTGAACTTCACTCTGCTGCTGCCAAACCACCATGATACGCATCTCTTTAGAAATCATTACTAGAGCATTCAAAACACCAACTGCCTCTCTCACGAAGCAGCAACCACCCACACAGCTGGGAAGCAGACGCAGGATAAAGAAAAAGAGGGAGAATGTTGGGCAAGAGGGAGAGGGGAGCCTCCAGAGCAGGCAGATGACTCCGCAGCAGGACGGGGACCCTGGCTGAAGCCCACGCCACGGCTCCCGCCTCCTCTGCTCCTGCACCCTAAGAAGAGGGGCAGAAGGAGAGGTGGGGATGCAGGGAAGAGGCCCCAAAGGAAGGCGTAATGGGCTTCGTGGCAGGCAGCCTCCAAGGCAGCCCCCAGTGAGCCCCCACCTCCTGGTGTTCACGCCCTTGGACCCGTGTAACCAGAAGGATACTGTGGAAATAACAGAGTGTGACTTCTGAGGCTGTCATAAGAGATGCTGCAGCTGCCGTGCTGCAAGAATACTAAAGCAACCTCACGGAGAGAAGTCCACCCGAGGGGTAAAGAACTGAGGCCTCCCACCAACAGCCAGGCCGAGGTGCCAGCCGTGAGTGAGCTGCCCGACGAGGGGCTCCAGCCCCAGTCAAGCCTCCAGGTGACTACAGTCCCAGCCAACACTAGGAATGCATTCTCACAAGCAACCCCAAGCCAGATCACCCCGCTAGGCTGCTCCCAAGTTCCAGACCTATGAAAACGACGTGAGATGATAAACGTCCAGTGGTTTAAGCTGCTAATCAGCTTTGGAGTTATGTTATGCAGCAATACATAAACAATACCAGACTCTGGGAAATTCTTCTTTCTACACCGAAATAGGGGCAGAGTCCCAGGAGACTGCACACGTCTCCACGCACCTGCCTTTCCTCACCCACACATGACTCACAGGTGGAGAGGAAAGCGAGAGCTATGACGAGTGTGTCCATTCCCTGTTTATTTCTCATGGATGAGCAGAAGCTGAGCATTAAGGAAGCAAAATGTTTTCAATCCAACGGCACTGCTTACCCTGTGATGCTTTTTCTTTTTTCCCTTCTGACTCGATGTCTAACTTGTGTGTAAACTTCTGATGTTCAAAACTCTTAAAATACATTTTATACTTCATATGTTACATATGCTAAGTTAACACATGTGGAAGATGTAATCTGGGCTTCCCTGGTGGCGCAGTGGTTGAGAGTCCGCCTGCCGATGCAGGAGACACGGGTTCGTGCCCCGGTCCGGGAGGATCCCACATGCCGCGGAGTGGCTGGGCCCGTGAGCCATGGCCGCTGAGCCTGCGCGTCCGGAGCCTGTGCTCCGCAACAGGAGAGGCCATAACAGTGAGAGGCCCGCGTACCGCAAAAAAAAAAAAAAAAAAAAAAAAAAGATGTAATCCCCTGATGATTTTTTTAAAAATTACTATCATTTAATAAGATACTAAAGAAGATGCTTTCCCCCATCACACACTCTGTCCTGGCAACGTTTTAAGAACTTTTATTTCCTCTGATAGGTCTTCTCTTAAGTCAGCGAAGAGAGGGAGATTCATACCTTCCCTGTGAGCTGTATGTGTGATCTTCAAAGCTGAACTTACGACCCCACTGCTGTAAAAGCTGTGGCCTCGATTTCCCAGTTTTTAGACCGGAAATCACATGTGTCCTATCTCACAGCATCACTGTTATAAAATCAAATAAGATGCTGGAAAAAAAATTGCTTTCAATACATACGATAAATACAGCTGAAACAGAAAGTTGGGGGTCTGTTAGGTCAGAATCTTGCAGTGGGAAAGCTGGAGATCAAGAATTTGCTGTCGTATTTCCAGCAATGACATAGGGCAGAGGGACTGGCTAGGACAATGTCTGCGTCTGCCAAGCAGAACTGCCAGAATACATTTTTCCATTTGCGAATTAATGAAATACTCCGTTTGGCTACTATCCTCTTGTGAGTTTGGCCATCATCAATCTAGGCTCTGGGGATCTAATCATGTTTGTGAGAGGCCATAAAATTAGGTTCATGTCCACCCCAAGGTGAGGGTGAGACCTTGAACACAGAAACGGCAATCCCCTCCTAGGCCCAAGGTTAACAGTTATCAAATCCCCACAGAGACAGCTGTTTTGGGTGGATCAACCATGATCTCCCGTCACTAAGTCACTAATCTGAGTTTAGAAGACCGTGACGAAATGGCATATACTGCTAGGGCTTCCTATGAACAGTATTATTGATCACTTGGAAAAGGTACTATGACTGCTCTTTAAATGTTTAAATGGCTTTAGACCACATCCATTTTTTATGTGGAACATTAAGTGGTAGCAACGTAATTTTAGCAGGGCTGCTGACACCCCCTGCCCATACACCAGAGAAAATGCCTCCACTGCCAGAAGCTATCAAAGAAAGTTATACTGCTTTATTTGATGCTCAGGTAAGCCCCAAATCGGGAAATGCAAGTCTGAGGTGAGTTCAATCATTACAATATTTAAGAAGGTCTTGAATTTGCTATTCACCTTAAAAGAATAATACTGCTTTGACAGTTACTAAAATCTTCACTTCCGGCAGGCACACTCTGCCCCTGCCCCCAAGTGTTTTATTCAACAGTCTCTCCTGGAAAAATGATACTTTTCCCCCAAGAGTACATTGTCCTTGGGTGGAGCATCATATAGAGGTAGAGATGCTCCCTACATGGCTCCTTTACATTGTTATAAATAAAGCAACAGAGAAACATGGCCTGATCCCATTTACTAACTAGTGAGAACCTCCAAGCTGATAGCTACAAACATTAAACGGGTGGGGGCGGGGGGGGGGAAGGAATTGTATCATGTAGCTGAGGTTTTCAAGCCTATCGTTGAGATGTTTTCTCTTACAATAATCTAAAATAGTGCAATATAAAAATTTAAATTGTGAAAAAGCCTATCACATAAAAAAATTGAAAATAAAAATAAAAAGAGCATTAATCTGGAATGCTGTCAAAGGAGCCACATGGGTTGAGCTGTCGGACTAGGTAACATTAAGGGTCCTTATTAGTCCCATTACTTCTAGGACATTCTAATAAAGCAATCCCTGCGGTAGGAGCAGGGAAAGGACGTCAAACTAAATCCCTAGGAGAACCACACTCATAGTTTCAACTAGAACATTTCAAGAAGTACCTCATGAAAAATGTTTGCATAATGTTTGCTTATACATGTAGCCCAAAGCCTTAGAATCAAAAATCTAAGGCTCAGATTTTAATAAGATCTCCCTTCTAGGTCTTATGTAGATAGTCTAAAACAATCCAATAAAGACATCATATCAACCACACAACCTATACCAACAATACACCACAGCAACAGTCAAATTACAAACGCACAAACACCCAAAGTTACATTAAATACACTTAATGGGCAAAAGTGAAAAGCCTCTATGATTGTACTTGTACTTAAATGATTCCAAAATTCTCCCCATTCTTCCCTAATTTCCTTTTTTCTCAGATCTTTTAGTCAATTGAAAATTAGGTATATTGACAGACCAAAACATTGTTTTGCAAGGGAGACCAACAGCCAGCCCAAACTAGTCTCTCCGTGATGCCTTACCTGACCATTCAGGCCTACAGGAATGGCACCCAGCGCCCACAGTTCATCTGTTAATCAGCTACAGCCTTGTAGCTTTTTTTAAATGAAGTTTAATTACTTAAACTTTATAATTTTACCAAAATTGTCGTAAGTGTGGATCTCAGTCGGCAAACTCTTCTGTAAAGAGCCAAACAGTAAATATTTTAGGCTTTTGCCCATCTTTCTTTCAGTCTCTATTCCGAGTACTCAACCTGCTATCTTAGTGCAAAAGCAGCCAGACAACAGCGAAATGCACAAGTGTGGCTGCGTGCCGACGAAACCTCATTTATGGGCCCTGAAATCTGAACTTCCATATATTTTTCAAACAAAATATGTTTCTCCACCATTTAAAAATGCAGAAACCATTCTCAGCTCTCAGGCAGAACAGCAAAAGGCAACAGCAGGCCAGATTTGGCCTATGAGCCACCATTGGCTGATGCCTGATTTAGACTAACCCAAACTGTGTCGACAAACAAGTCTGCAGTCCCCACAGGCCTCCAGCAGTAGATACCTATGCACTGACCCTGTTTATCTCTCTCCTTCTGTTCTGGAGGACCACAGTGTGTGTCTGGAATATCTAGCCATCTAATCAACACATCAAACAGGGTAGTTTTGTTCCAAGGGCATAGAGAGCTTCAGCGTGAATTAAAATTCCCTCTCTCAAAGAAAGGTAACAACCTGTAAATAAAGGGATGTGTGTGTGTGTGTTGAGGGGAGGTGTCAATTAACAGAGGACAGCCACTGCAGCTTTCGCTTTTATGACCCGAAACACTGGACAAAACCACAGTCCATTCGCACCAAAAAAACCCAAACAACAAAAAACAGATGAACTTGAGATTGTGCCTTTCAAAAGTCCTTTCCTAGGTGATGTCTCCTTACTGATACATCTCCCAGCAAAGAGAAAGAGAAGGGTTAACACCAGCAATTTAAACAGCCTTTGCGGAGGAAGGCAGACAGACAGCAAACACAGAGCTATCAGCCCAAGCACTATAGCCACCATTCTGGTACATTCAAGAAACTTCTTGGCCTACAGTTTTATTTTAACAGTTAGTCTGAAACTGGCTTCTATCTGTGGCTTAAAAAAACCGTACAACCTCATCCACTGTCTAATTCCTAGTATGGCATACAATCCTGCCTTAAGAAGAGTTATTACAGGCCCATCTCAGGGATACTGCGGGTTTGGTTCCAGACCACTGAAATAAAGCAAGTATTGCATATAAAGTGAGGCACATGCATTCTGTTGTTGTTTTCCCAGAGCATAAAAACAGTTATGTTTACACTATACTGTAATTAAGTATGCAATAGCATTATGTCTAAAAAGACAATATATATACTTTAAGTAAAAAGCACTTTATTACTAAAAAATGCTAAACATCATCTGACAATGCAGGGGTTGCCACAAACCTTCGACCTGTAAAAAATGTTGTATCTGGGAAGTGCAGTACCATGAGATACGTCTGTATAGAGTTCAGACACTTTAGATCCCTAAAAAGCTTCCAATAAAAAGAAAATTAGTTCAGAATAGATGTAGATGTTTCCCCAAGTTCAAAGAATTAGATGGAGGTTGGGATGGAGCCCATGGGTACAGTACATGGGATGCAGCCACACATGTGAGGGCCCTTCCACACCAGGAAGCCAGGATCTTCTACATATGTAAATTCCAACCCTGACCAGCTAACAACTCATAGATCATCCCCAGAGAAGACAGAGTCTTACATGATCTATACCTGCTGTTGCCCCATGTCCTGAACCACAGAAACATGGAAGACTAACCTTATCAGGAGCCAAATAATCAACAATTTTTGGAGAAAGAGAACCACCCAGGCCCAGAAACTAGACTTAAACATTAGACTCCAGAAACTTTTGTCCACTGATCTCTTTCCTGGTCAGCCTTGTGCTTTGGCTGTATTTTTACACGTACTGTGTATGCATGACAAGGCCATCAACAGGGCTCTGGACAAGGACTGGGTGTTGGGGAGAAGAAACCCTAGAAGGCAGGATACTGCCAGGCTGATGAGGAATCATGCTGTTATCTAAAGACCCTAAATTGAAAGATTTCATAATATGTAGTGGCTGTTTCCTAGGATGTACCCCTGCCATATTCATGGTCCGCAATCATGATCTCCTCCACTGAGCTTTCTTGGTTCATAAACTCTCTAAAAGGAAAACTTCAGGAATTCCCTGGGGCTCCAGTAGTTAGGACTCTGCGCTTCCACTGCAGGGGTCACGGGTTCAATCCCTGGTTGGGGAACTAAGATCCTGCAGAAACAAACAAACAAACAAAAGACACAAAAGGAAAACTTCTAGAAAGAGTGAAAAAGAGAGTATGAGCTACAAGTTACTAAAACTTGTAAAAATGAGTCAGTGGCACAGGAAGGACCAAACAATTGGGTCTGTGTGGTTCTGGGGGCCTGCGCCATACTGGCCTCCATTCAATTAGCAAAGAATCTGTCAGGATGAATCAGACTACCAGCTGACAGGATGGTGAGGAAGGGGGCGGCCCAGGCTGAGCAATTCAAAGAGGCTTTCAAACAGCTACTTAATGTGTCTTGTGAGCTTTATTTGAATTTGAGGGGAAGACCACAGAATAGTTCTCTCAGGCTTTCAAATCTCCATTCTGATCTGCCAATCCTGAGAGAAGAAAAAGGGAAGCTATGAAGCGGCATCTCTGTCACTGAGACTGCTACACAGCAAAGTGCCACACACAAGTCCTCCCACACGCAAACCTGCCTGTTCCCACATGGTCTCTGCCTGAACCCATGGTACAAAGCAGCCTGGGGACAGTCGGGGGAGTTCTCAGCAGGGCAGCACGGTATGGAGCTCACCATTAAAGCAAAACCACATCACAAAAAGCTGATATCATTTCCCCAGTAATTCCAGCTCCGTCACGAAGTCCAGCACAGGGAACCTGACCTCCCGTGGCGACCCATGAGGAAGCTGCTAAGCAAGAAAACAGAATCACTGTTGGGAGAATAAATTCATGATCAGATCAAAAACTAGGTAACTGGATAACTGAAAGCTGGCTCTACTTTGTCACTGCAGGTGGCAGTGACAGACACTGGAATAGAAAAAGCACGTGAAAAGGACATCCCTCCTAGACGCCCGTCTCCAGGCAGCAGCCCGCCAGCCCGCCAGCCTTTGACAAGGGAGTCAAGGCATCATCCCTCTGCTCAGAGCCCTCTGCTGTGGGCTGGACTGTGCTCCTCCAAAAGACAAGCTCAAGCCCTAACTCCCCACACCTTGGAATGTGGCCTCATCTGGAAGTACAGCTGAGCCTTGAACAACGTGGCGGTTAGGGGTTCCGACCCCCGACCACCCAGCACCGCTGAAAACCCTCCACATCAGCGGTGCTGCACCCTCAGATTCAACCAACCGTGGATCGTGTAGTATTCTAGAACATACTTACTGAAAAAAACCTGTGTGAGTGGACCCGCACAGTTCAAACCCACGTGGCTCGGGGCTCCACTGTGGTATCTTTGCAGTAATCCAGTTACGAGGAGGCCAACCTGCATTAGGGCGGCCCCTAAACCCAATGACTGGCGTCCTTATAAGTCAGCCACGTGGAAGACGCAGAGACACACAGGGAGGAGCTGGCCATGGCATGAAGGAGGCAGAGAGGGAAGTTTTGCTGCCACAGGCCAAGGAACAACGAGAACTGCTGGCAACCACCAGGAGCTAGAAGAAACAAGGAAGAATCCTTGCCTAGAGCCTTTGGAGGGAGCGTGGCCCTGCCAACACCTTGATTTCGGACTTCTGGCCTCCAGAGCTGTGAGAGAATCAATTTCTGTTGCTTCAAGCCACCCCGTTTGTTTGTGGCACTTTTGAAAGGCAGCCCCTTCCTGTCTCACTCAGGAGGAAAATCAGTGCCTCGTTACGAGGTGACCCAGGCCTCCCCCGACCCGGCTGACTGTGGCTCCCAGAGCTCCCTGCCCAGCAGGTCGCTGCAGCCACCCTGGCCTCTTCCCTGGTCCTCGAACGTGCTGCCACCCTGCCACCACGCGCCGGCCCACGCGCAGGCTGCTGCTGTCTCAGACCTTCGCAGGTGCCATCCTCTGCTGGAAGATTTCTCGGGAACCTGCACAGCTGTTCCCCTCAATCCTCCTTCAGGGCTCTGCTCAAGTCCCCTGATCATTTGGGCTCCCCCATCCCCCATCGGCCTTCAGCGCCTCCTACCCGCCCCCGCTCTGTTCCCCCTTCCCCTGCTTTATTTTTCTCCAACATCCTTAGGACAAGCTGACATATACATTTTGCTTAACCTCTAAGAGGGCCGTCTCCCTCTGTAACGCTGGCTTGCGGAGATCGGGACTGTTTCACTGCTGAAGCCCAGCCCACTCTGTTTACTGGACAGCTAAATGCGTTCGATCAGGACAGGTGAAATTTTACTCAAAACTGGCCGTGTGACAAAAAGTGTTTCTACTAATGAAGCGGAACAGCAATAGCTTCTGCAGATGAAGGGCAGGCTCCAGGCTGGGCTCTGAGGGGCCGGGAGAGAATCTCCCATCTCGGGTGGACTCAGGGTCTCACTACCACCCCTGGTGGAAGAGGGAGCAGTAAACAACTCTGAAACAGCCTCTTAAGCGTCCTCCTCATCTAAAAAAGTCAACTCTTACCTGTAATTCTCGTCTCCAGCCACACCCTGTAGAAAGTGAGTTGGCCGGAGAAATGTGTGAAGCGAAAGCTAAACATGCCTCCACCACGGCATCACCACACAGGGTTTTGTTGTTTAGGGGCCGAGGGGAAGGGCCCAGCAGGAATGTTCTGATAATGATCATCTCATACTGCAAATGTACAGCCTACTTAGGGAAGAAGGCCTCTGACCACCACATTCGTAAAAAAAAAATAAACAAATAAATAAACAAGAAAACCGTTTCAAATGAGCCAGGAGCTTTCAAACAGCTCCGGCTTAGTAAGGAGATAATCCCAACCTTTTCAAATGGCCCTAAATTAACACTTTTCCTCCCCTCATTTACATTTTCAAACCTTTAAACAAAATAAGGCCAGAAAGGAAAGTCTTTCTTTACCTTGGGTTTTGGCCCCAGGGCCTGCCAGTCCTAGGTGTGAATCACAGGATTCCTTGCAAGGTGATCTGATGGGCGTTTCGGCTTCAGGGGTCTCAAAATTACCTTCAGAATCCGAGCTGCCAAGGGGGAAAAATGAGGAATTACCACTTTCAACGGTATTTCCGACACCCTTTATAGTCTACATATCCGCAAAGTCCAGTATTTTTGCCTAATTTTACAACCTGCGCGTCCTCAGCATGGGCTGGCCTGTGGGAGCTGCTGCCGCGCCCTCCTCGGGCTTCTGTCTGGCCTCCTGTCTCCCTGAAATCTCCTCCATCCTCAGGAGACTTTTTCCAGCACCATTTTTTTTTGAGGTCATCCTTCCCTCTGATACCCCAAAAAAGCCCTTTCAACAGACTCCTTTTCTCACAAGAGCCCTTTCCTGGAGGTTGAAAAATTAAATTGCCCCCTCGTTCTAAAAAAAATTAAGCCAATACTCGCCATGATGCCTTTTTCTTTGGTAGGCCTCTACCTGTCTGGAACTCACCCGGCCAGAGGCCGAGGATGCTGTCACCTGCCTTCCGCAATCACACGGGTGACAGCTCAGCAGACACCACCATTTCTCACCAGCTGCCAGGAGCCTGTCATCACGCGACCTTCTTTACTAAGGCTGCATTTTCGGGACACAGGGGAACCCCCAGGAGGGCCTGGGAGCGACTTCTTCCCCACAGGGAAGGCCCCAAGTTCCACCGGGTGTGACCCACGACTGTGTGTGTGTGTGTAGGGGCGGGGGGCTGGGGGCTCGAAGCTTAGAGAAAGTGACCGAGGCAGACGGGGATGCAGAGACACTGCAGATTCTGGGTTAGGTTCAGAAAGATCATACTGAAACGGGGGGAAGAAAAATACCCGGGAGGACAGAACATCCTGAACCTTCGAAGGCTCAGCGGGGACCTGGTTACAGACAGGGACGCAGCATTGCCATGAACACGGTTACGCGGGTGGCGACCACACACACGCACACAGACTGAGCCGCAGATGGATGGATGGATAGCAGCGCGTTTGCATTTTGGCAGGAACGCGTGTACTTGCCTGAAACTCAAGGATTTGGTCTCGGCTTGCGAGTCCTCCTCCTCGGGGTCGCCCTCGGGCCCTCCGGCCTCGTCCTCTCCGGCGACCCCGCCGCGCACCGCGGACCACGTCCATTTCGCCCACTGCACTGGGGACAGGATCTGCCAGGGGCTGAACGCCATGAGCGCGGCTCCTCCGGCTCCGGCTCCTAGGAGGATGGGAAAGGGGAGAGCCCTTTTTCCCTTTCAAAATGGAGGGAACCGGTGACAGGCGCCCGGACGCGTTTCCAGCGGAGGCGCGGATGTGGTTAAACGAGCGCCGTCGGGGGCCCGGGTGGAGCGCTTCCTCTCCTCCGGCTGGCAGCGCCGCTTCCTCCGCGTCCTCTTTCCTGAACGTGCGGCCACGGCGCCCCCGCGCCCGGCGACTCCCGCGGGGGAGATGCCTCTCCTGGGGCCTCCTCGGGGCCCGGGCCCACGACGCCCGGCGGCTCGGCCTTGGCTGCACGGCGGCTCAGCTGCTCCCGGTCCCTGCGGCCCGGCTCCCGTCTCCCGGCTCCCGCCTCTCGGCCGGCTGGGCGCGCATCAGCTGCGGCGGAGCCGCGCCCCAGGAGCCGCCCCCTCGGACCGTACTACTCGCGCCCGCGGACGGGGGCGCCCGCGGCGGCGGCACTTTGAAGCGCGCGCGCCCGCCGGATCCCCCCGGCTTCGCGCCACAGTGGTCGCGCCCTCCCTGCGGGAAGGGGCTTCTCTGCTAAGACCCTGGCCGCTGGCCGAGCACCCGGGCGCCGGGAAGATCCGTTTTCCGTGTACGTGCACGCTGGACTGTGCCTCCTTCCTTTTTTATTTTTATTTTCTCATCTTGCTACTGCGACTTAATGGCGTTAGTGATACTGGATCGCAGAGAAGTTCAGCCCCTTATTATAAAAAACTCTGAGGCCGCTGTTGACTGTGTTTTCCCCTCCCTAATAGGACGGCGTGGAAGATTTCAGCCTGTTCACCTTCAACCTTCAGATCCCTCAGCAACGCTGCAAGAGTAGCCAAGGGCTGGGATTTTAGATGCTTTGTGGCTCCTCAGTCCTCACTGGTGGAACTGCCGTGGCGAGGTCTTGGGTAAAGGGTGCTAAATTACCCTGTGAAATTAGAGCTTGATCCGTTTCCCATTCTCCTTTTTGAGGCATAACTTCTAAGTGTTTGGTCTCTGACTCCGTTTGCTGCTTCCGAAGTCTGCCAACAGGCCTAATGATTTCAACCTTCAAAATAAAAACCCTCTGTGTTTGAAGGGAGAGGCAGGGAAGTAGCAGAGCTCTCCTCTGATTTTCTTCATTTTCTATCAAGGGATTCTACTTAGGGATTGCGCCTCTCAGAATCACCAAGGCACCAAGCGAACCTGCCTCAAACAACCAGGCTTCATGATCTCCTTGCCTGGATAAGGCGTTTCTTGTACTACTGTAATTTCCAGAGTTGCAGGTTCCCACAGAGACAGCAGCTCCAGAATTTAGAACAAAGTCAGGCTGAAACTGCCACACGGACGTCTCCACTGAAAGGGGTTGGCACAGCAAACTGTTGATGAATCATGACTGTCTTACACATTTGATAACAAAAACAAAAGCAAAAATAACGCAAGATCAGGCGTGGCAGGTAGTCTCACCATAACAGACGGATGGGGGTTCGCCTGCACTCTAGACTAGAGGGCTGGGGTGTCTGGACGCTTTAGAATTCATCCAGCTCCTTCCCAGAGATAAATACAACTGTCTTGACCGTACTGGAGACTACAAAGATGAGAAATAAGCAGGAGTCGTTTTTTTTTCGGGTCTGCATGAAATACGCCACAATACTATCCAACTGGTCATATTTTTTGGTTTATGGCTCACCACACAAACCTTCAGATTGTAAGGTTCCCCCCAAGTTCCTGGATCTGACACGTGTTTTGTTGCCCATGTAAATCTGCAGCTGGCGTATAGTAGGTCCTGTTCGTTCTTCCTCCTGAGCGGTTCTCGAAACTTTTCCCTCCTCTGCATCCCCACTGTGACTGACATAATTCCCACACTCCCTAGTTTTCATAGATCTACTGTAAATGTGTCCAATTGGTTCTACCTCTGAGGGTCGTCTCGGCTGGGGTCACCCTTGCCTGGCTGATCTGTGACTTGCGCTCTAGTCTCGCTATTCCTGCTCCCCTCTCCTCCGACCCTTTGTAGTCGTAGCCATAACCTCTACAGAATTGGTTCTGAACTTTAATATGTCCAAGAATCATCTGGGGCCCCTCTTTAAAAGTCCAAATCCAAATTGCCAGCAGATTCTGGAAATCTGTATTTTGACCAAGTGTCCCGGGGAATTTCTTCCACAGGATAAATTTGGGAAACAATGACCAGCTTGAGCCAACTAACTGCTGCATCAGCAACAATCTCCCTCTCGCCTGCAGAGTTTTGCACCCTCTTCCCCCCCCCACCCCCCACCCCGCCCTGGCCTCCACCCCCATGTCAAGCCCCCAGGCCTTGACTGCCCAAACTTCCTTCCTCACCCAGCGCAGGTGTCTACCCTGGGAAAACAGACTGATTTCTCCCTGCTTTCTACCATCTCTATACCCCGAACATTCAGAGGGACTTTGACTGTGGCCCTTAGGTAGTTTTGAAATAGGGTACCATTAATAGCTACACCAGGACAACAGGCATAAACCAGGACGTCCCAGGACATAAGGTCACCCTACACTTAGCGCACTACATATAACATATTTGTTTACATGTCTCTCCCACTTCTGGACCATAAGCTTTTAAACGGCAAGGACCACGTCATATTTATGATTTATTTTTGTTTCCCCAGAAATCAGGACAGGGCCACACACTCGGTAGGGTGTTGTGTAAATGTGCAGAAAATGAATATTCCAGTTTACAGCAGACCTTCTAAGCTTGGCTAGGGTGACATAAATTCCTAAAGCCTGACTCTTCTGGGGAAATCAAGATTTTGAACCAGCATAGCACAGAAACCAGATGAGTGATGGCCCCAGCAAGACAAAGCCCAGACTACAGAGCAATTTCTTGAAATTAAAGAGGTAAATGCCCAGATTTCTGAAAATCTCTGCAAACTCCTGGACTTAACGTGAACAGCAATAAAGTAATTACTCTATAGCCGGAATTATTTTTATTGTCTAGAACAAATAATGAGGCTGATATGTCAATTTTCCGGTAACTCTGGTAAAGACTGGGCAATGTTTGACAACCAAGCAAAGCCATCATTTTGCTGCTGAGCCCTTAGCTTCAAGGAGCAGAACGTCTGCAAATGGAATGTCTCTGTTTTGGAAGTGACCGTAAGCACAGGAACGGCCCATCCGTTCTCTTCCTTCCTCTGCTCCTTGGCCTTCACAGAAGCTTTGGATCAATACACCATGAAAATCTAAAATGAAACTCCCTGAAACACTCCACACAGGTGGCCCGGCCAGGCACATACCTCGCCGCTAAGGGATGCTCCAGAGGGGTCTGTGAAATGGGTCTCTTTGGTAAAAAGTAAAATAAGATAAAATAAGATAAAATATATGAGTAAGCAAATTCACACAGGCAAACAGCTATCCATTCAGTGGCGCAGCTACTGTGAGAATGTCTGGGGGCATGTGGCAGGAGGGGAGGGCGGAGGCAGGGTGGGGCCTGACCGGGAAGGATCCTTCTACTGTTCAGGAGTAGATCCTAACTCAGATTGAACTG
This sequence comes from Aethalodelphis obliquidens, assembly GCF_003676395.1. Taxonomy (NCBI): domain Eukaryota; kingdom Metazoa; phylum Chordata; class Mammalia; order Artiodactyla; family Delphinidae; genus Aethalodelphis; species Aethalodelphis obliquidens. Next base: position 29,896,268 of record NW_020837969.1, on the reverse strand, counting down.
GATCTTGCAGTAGGGGGAGCAAACACAAGTCCCTACCTAGATAGTGTGAGGGAGCGACGAGGCCTGGGTGGCAGCTGGAGAACCCTGAGGAGGCTAAGGGGCGGCCCGACCCAGTTCCTGGTGCCCATCGAACAATCTCCCAAGAGAAACCCAAATCCTGGCTTTTATAAGACATCTTCCAAGCTTCCATGTTTGTTTGTTTGGCCGTGTGGCATGAGGAATCTTAGTTCCCCGACCAGGAATCGAACCCGTGTCCCCTGCGGTGGAAGCGCAGAGTCCTAACCACTGGACCGCCGGGGAAGTCCCTAAGCGTTCGTGTTCTTACTAATTTCAATTGTTTTAAACCTTGTGGAGGCCATCGCGGCGCAGGACAAACAAAAGCCACTTTGTGCGCCTGCGTGGCCCACGGACCCCGGATGGGCCGAGGGGAGTCATCACGCTTTGGAGCCAGCAAAAAACACTTCCATTTAGAAAGATCATTCTGGTAACAACCTGCGGGCTGGGATGGAAGGAGTGAAGAATGGGAGACGCCTGAAAGTGCTGTTTTCCCTGCCCCAAGCCGCCTGAAGAAGGCAGACGGCTTCTCCTCCAGAGGGTAAAGAAGCAGAACTGGAATTAGATCCTTATCTTTCACTCCGTCCCTGGTCCGGGAACTAAAATCCCACAATCCGCGTAGTGCGGCCAAAAAAATTTTTTTTTAATTTAAATAAATAAATGAATAAAGAAGAAGAATTGGAGCTGTGAGCAATCCAAGCACAATTTACAACAGAAGGAAGAGAAAACTGCTATTGTGAAGAAAACCATTTCCGACAGCCAGTGAAATGAGACAGTCGGTGAATTTCTGACCGCCCGTGTGTACCAGATGATGTTCCGGAGAGGATGAGGGTGGGACCAGGGTGGCACTAGGGAATCACAGAGATAAAGTCACCGCTGGTGACTTTAAAGGTCAGGCAGGCAGACCCATCAACTCATCTGTTGATGATCAACTCATCTGTATTTCCTAACAATTGACGAATTCGGTGAGCATAAGATACACCTAATTCAATTAACATGAAATGTCAGATTGATGATGTCACCAAAGGGGCAGGGCATCTCTGAAGGGCTGAGAAAAAGCATGGGCCCATAGCGACTTGAAACGGCCAATGGCAACTAGGTTTAGGTGCCTCAGCGGAACCTCGACAGACCATGTCCCCTCCCCACCCTGCTTTTCGAGAGCCACCCTGTCCACGGACTGAGCTTCCAAGACACGGTGGGGCACTCTGGGCGTGTGCTCACTCCATCAGCCCGATCACTGAGCTAAACACCCTCAATCCTTAACCTTTTTCTACTCGAATATTTAAGTGATGAAGATCTCTAAGATGCAATGATAAGAGTATCTTACATTTACAGTATCTTACATAATAAAGTTTCATCCGATCTCTATAATCATTCTCTGGTAGTGGGGCAGGTTTTCTCATTCTCAATTTGCTGATGAGGTAACTGAAGCAGAAAGGGCAGCCACCTGCCTGAAACTGCGCCACAGAACTGAACCCTAGTCTCCTACCTTTCAGTACCCTTCCTTTGCTTTGTATCAAATCGGAAGAAAGCAGAAAGCCCTTGGAGCCCCTTGGTAGCTTGTGGTTCCATCAGCTGGACGGCCCTCTCAATTTCTTGCTGCTGCTGCAGTCCTGGCTTCCTGCTTACCTTGCACGGGCTGCAAAGTCACAACTAGGAATACCTCACTCCACCAGTGAAGAGCTGCCACTGCCAACAACGGCATCTGAGGTATTCGAGTAAGTTCAGGTTACAGTCTTAACCTTGCAAGATCCGATGTTATCCTTTACCTGGAGGCTATCATCACCTAGAGAATCACAATCTTCCCTCCACCACCCAAACACGCCCAAATCAGGGAATTTATAGTATGCGTTTACCCTGAAAATTACATCCTAAAGAGAACCTCCTTTCTCATTTTTTTAAAACAGAAAAGTTGGATTTATGTCCATAGCTAAAACTCTTTCAGAGCTCCAGGAAGATTAAAAGGGATTCAGATTGCATCCATTAAAGAGTTGGCCAAGCTCCCCACCTAGGAGACCTGCTCCAGATTTTGCTCTGGTGAACAGCTCTCGTCAGATCCTCTCTCTCATCTATTTTTTTCTGTATTACAAAAACAAAGTTTGACTTCCTCAGAAAGTATGTCATTCCACCTAGGTCGGGGTCCCCAACCCCTGGGCCATGGACCGGTGCCGGTCCAAAATAAAATAAATGCCCCCCAATCAACCTCCCCATCTGCTGGACGGGAAGAACACTGATCACATGGCCCAGATTTTCTGAGATCATCCTGATATCAAATATTCTACCCAGTGTCCACATAGAGACTTGTCCCCATTTTCATTTACAAAACACTGTCACCAAGTAGTTAGAAGGTACAGATTGGGAGGGCACTTGGAAAGGGCAGCAGAGAGTCACTGGTAGGAGGATGTGGAGAGAGGTATCCTCTCAGAAGAAAGAATAAAACCACAAGAAGGTTTCCAAAGTAACTGGGAAACCCACTCCACTGAAATCCTCACTCTGGGCACGTGGGGGAAATTTCATCACAGGACCTTGTGTGTTTGTGACCAAAAATCTTCTTGTGTTTCTAAAAGAAAAAGATCAGGGCTTCCCTGGTGGTGCAGTGGTTGAGAGTCCGCCTGCCGATGCAGGGGACACGGGTTCGTGCCCCGGTCCGGGACCCGGTCCGGGAAGATCCCACATGCCGCAGAGCGGCTGGGCCCGTGAGCCATGGCCGCTGAGCTTGTGTGTCCGGTGCCTGTGTTCTGCAACGGGAGAGGCCACAAGAGTGAGAGGCCCGCGTACAGCAAAAAAAAATGAAAAGAAAAGAAAAAGATCAGAAACTAAGAAGCAAATTCCATGACGTGATATGCAGCCTACTGTTACTTCCAGCTTTTATCTTTTTATGCTAAAAGTTTAACTGCCATAATTTGGTTCTGAAACTACACGTGTGTGAAAATTTAAGGAAAATACATTCTTTTACATCTCTGTTATAGTACAAAGCAGGGAGAGGGGAAACCTGTCCTTTTTGTGGGTGTTAAAATTTGTAAAAGTGTCAAATATTAACACACTGCTAATAAATATAAGCTAAATGACTAGCTGGATAGGAAGACATAACAATGTTCCAAGTTGGTCAAATTAAATATTGTAGAGACGGCAGTCCTACTCAATTAATTTATAGGTGTAATGCGATTTCCATCAAAATTCTTAGGGGATTTTTCTGAGCATTTCTCAATAGTTTTCAAAAATTTATCTGGAAAAATAAACTGGTAAGCAGACTTCAGATTCTTTTAAAAAATGTCAAGAAGGGGATTAATTATGCAAGATATTAAGACACGTTTATGCAAAAATAGGCATATCCTTGTTCTGTGAAACAGAACAGAAAGCCCAGAAAAAAACCCTGTAAGATATAGGAAGTTGTTATATGATAGAGAAGAGGTTACAATACAGTGGGGAAGGGAAGATCACTTAATGGTTGAAGAATAATTGGTTGGCAATGGGAAAAAGCTCAAATTCAACACTTACCTCAGAGCATATACCAACATAAATTGCAGATGGATTAGATGGCTAGATAATACAAGTCAAACCATGGGGAGAAAACAATCTAGAAGCAACAGAATCTGTCAAAGCTCTGTCAGAAGGATGACTGTCCAAACTTTGGAGCAATTCACGAAATCACACACCAAATAAAGATCGCAGATTTTGAACCAGACAGTCTGGAATTCCCAGGGCAGCCCTAGGGAGGTAAACACCTCATAGCCCCCTGCTGCCTCCCAAAGGGAGGTGACCTTGCCTGAAACAGTCCACCATACGAAGACGAAAGCTCCTGAACGTTTGCCTTCAAATTAAAAGGCGAACAGACAGGCTGAGGAAAATAGTGGCAACCCAGAGCTCACACTCTTATTACCTAAGGAACTCGTGGAAACCAGTAAGATCATCCAAACCCAGCAGAGACATGAGCAGTTATAACTGCATCCTATGTGTCGACACCATTATGAGCGCTTTGCAAGCACTATCTCATCTTAGTCCCCGCCCCCTTGCCCCACAGTCTCATGAGGAAGGTATTATTCCGGCTTAAAAAAAAAAGCAGGACAAGTTGGCTACATTTTCAACCTCTAGAGCAGGGGCTCTTGATCTGGGCTTAGTAAGGAAGGACTTGAGAAGATCATGACTTCCTTGAAGTTACATGAGAAATTATCCCTGTGCGTTTGCACCCATCTCTCCCCCTCCTCTTCCCCAGGTACGGTCAAGCTCCACTCCGGGAACGATGCTTTAGGCTGATTACAGATGAATTTTCGAACCTGAAAGAGGTACCAATAAAAGATTCTCTTCCCCCATCAGTTACAAGGAAGTTTTAACCCAGGAGGCCCATACTCAGAGAATCCAGACCTGCCAGAGGTTAAAACAAGAAGCAATGAGCTTGGATGGCACGCCCCAGGTGGAAAGGAGAGGAGAGGAAGACCCAGCGGGCAGCCCATGGGTCTAATGTAAGCGACTGGTGACCAAAGTGTGACATCCTCGTACCAGCAGCAAAGATGCCGTAAAAAAGGGAGATTTTCCCAGGGATCCCTACTGATACACAGGAGCCTCCTCAAAGACATACAAAGTGGGGCCAGGATGTGAAAGGTGCACTTCATGAGGGGGAGGCACAAGAATAATTGTAACATTTTTCTTTTGGGGATGCTGTCTCTTTTTGGTGTACTTCCGGTTAAAAAAAGAGACAATAAGCCCCAGATGGAGTCACATGTGCTAAGCTCACGGCACCAAACCGAGACTTAATACCTAACCCGACGGCAGTCAGTCCCTCCCAGGAATGTGATCTTAATCAGACAGTCTGGAATTCCCTGGGCAGCCCTAGAGAGGTAAACACCTCATAGCCCCCTGCTGGCTCCCAAAGGGAGGTGACCTTGCCTGAAACAATGCACTCTTTGCTAGTTGCCCTTTCCCTGCCCCTTCTGTCCATAAAAGCCTTTCACTTTGTGCAACTCTGGGGAGCTCCCTCCTATTGGCTCCATGGGGTGCTGCCCGATTCATGGATCATGGAAAGGAGCCAATTTGATCTTTCAATGTACTCAACTGAATTTTGTTTTTTAACAGATTTGGTGTCAGTGATGGGATCCCAAGTGAACTTCTGACAGCTTCGGGGACAATGAGAAACACAGGCCTGCTGCCTGGAGAGCCCTTTGAGTTCCCAGTCTTTCCCACCATTTCCAAAGGCTGCGTGTAAATGCTTCTCAGTTCTGAGCTCGGCTCTCTTTGCATTGAGCTCCCAACCTAGTTGGCATTCCAGTCTGCGATTCCCCCTTCTGGAAACCCCTTCCAGTCCGCTGGTTCAGTGCCCTCCCCAGTCCCCAGTTCCGGGTTGGGAATTGCTGGTGGTGTGGCCAGTCCGCAGTAACATCTCTTGGTTACGGCTGGTTTGTTAAGGTGCACATTTGTCTCATTTTGTGTACATAAAGGCTACTGCTAGTGGGAATCTCAGAAGCCAGAAAAGCTGCCAGAATTGGTGGGCATGGATCAAACACTTACAGGCCATTAGGGCACCCGCCACCTAACTCAAAGACTCTGTGTTAGGATAAGGTGGTCACAGCACAGGTTAGGTCCTGACACTAGGTCACCTACCAAGCTCAAGAAAGTTTCCAGGCAGTGAGGTACACTGTAAGGCACTGCACAGTCCCCAACCCAGCAGCACAACCCTTTTAGTTATGAGTGTGGCTCCCAGAGACCCAAAGGCTTAGCAGAAGGAAGAAACAAACAAAAAAAGGAATGGGATCTTTACGCTCCAAGAGTCCAGCGTGCTACCTTTCAGCACGGCTGCTTATTTTATGTCTAAGAACTATGGCTTTGGAAGCTATAAACGTCTACAAAAATGGCAAAATCTTACTAAAGACAACCTAGAATTACAATGACCACTGTGACAAAAGTTCCATGTAGATAAGATCATTTAAGAAGTGCACTTAAAAAAAAAAAAAAGTGCACTTAAAAGCAAAGGCTCCCAAATCAAAAACAGAATGGGATACCTATGTTCATCAGCATGCAGAAGCCTCCGAAAGGCTTCACAATTCCAGAATAGCTCCACGGAAAGATTCATTGCAAAACAGATAATGGAAAGCTAAACACAAGACGTACCTGAAACAGAAGTGTGAGACCAACATCACTCGTACTACTCCCCTCTATTCTCCTTGCAGCACTCACTTTCTTCTAGTAATCCTCTGTCTGAAAGTCTTTCCATTCTGAAGAGACCACAACACCGTAAACAAAAGTCCACCCATTTAGTGGCCGTGCAGACACCCCCATATCTACTGCTCTCAAAGGAGGACCCTCTTATGGGCCCTTCCCAGAGTTGATGAGTCTCTGAAGAATTTTCTGGTAAACCACTTAAACAGCCAAGGAAAACTAAAATTGAAATGAATGAGAAACCTGGCCAAATTCTGGTAGATACGGGTGCTACACTCTCTATGTAAACTCCACGTGGAACCTATAGATGGGAACCTGGAGAAAGTGGCAGAAACCACCTAAGGGTGAGAATTCTTATCAGAGACAGCTCTTCCAGAGCTGTCTCTAGTACCCGGTAGAAAGAGGAAAATAAAATATCCTTTGTACTGATGCCAAAAGCTCAGCCTCGGTGCACTGGCGCTCAACTGAATCTTGGAGACAAAGTCTTGGGTGAAGTAGAAAAGAACAGCTTTACTGCTTTGCCAGGCAAAGGGGGACACAGGGGGCTCATGCCTCAGACACTGTGTGTCCCAACCCGAGAGGATCTGGTGAGGAGTTTTATGGCAATGTTTCAAGGGCAGCGTTGCTGATAAGGAGCAGGGTGTGTGCAGGGCCTGCACTCCTTCAGTCTGGCCTTAGGTGCTCTCCTCCCCTTTCTCTGCATCCCCTCCCTTCCCTGATTAAGAACTATTCGAACCTGCCCTTTGGAACTCAGGGAAGGTTATGGGGGCTGGAGTCTATTCCCTACAAACAAGAACTAGGGGACACAGAAAGGCTTCCTTGCCCAAGAGCCTCACAGGGTCCTGCTCGGTTTCAGTACCCTCTTTGGAGATGCCTCTTGAGTCCAAGTGGTTGTTCAATACTGCCAGAAATATTTACTGTTTGTCCCGCCTGACAGCTACAAAGTAGCTCTGTGGTCAGAAACTAGCCAAACTGCAGAGCCTGGTACAAATTTTTTTTAGGCCTTCTTCCCTAAGCTAAAATAAAACTATGTACCCAGAGGGAAAGAAAAACCTTCTAAAGCCCCTGTAAAAGGATTTATGGGTGGACCAGCCTATGATGTCATTTAAGTTGCAGCCCAATTCCTTGAGGAATTAAAAGCAAGTGTCTTTATCTCACATATCTTTGCAAAATCAGAACTCTGGCTCCAGGAACGCTTATTTAGGTCACCTCTTTAAAATACCAACTTCAGGGAGGTACTTCTTATCAGAAGGAAAACAAAAGGGGTAAAGGCAACTGAAAACTTGAAACTTAGGCAACTGAAAAATCCTAAACGTCTTCTCCACAAATATTAATAAAAAGCTTTAGCCATCTGAGCAGGCAACCTTAGATTATTCCTTCTGCTAGAAATGTAATTTGGATCCATTCTCTTTTATAACTACCTGATTCATGGCTACATTTTTAAACAGAAGCTATAAGGTCTCTGTTTGCATCTGTCTGCGTGTGTATGTATGTCTCTGTACATGTGTTGTAGAGACATGCTTTTTCCACCTTCAGATGGTATTACTAAATTAATTTGTAAAAGAGCCCTATTTAACTGGCTTGAAGAGAATTAAGCACTTGTATGTATAAAGGATTCTTAAAACTCTCAGAAATATAATAGAAGCTAACCCAAATGTTTTGCAAGTTCACGTGATCTGAGATAATCTTTGGCAAATAAAAGGTAGTTTAAGTTTTTGGATTAATTAAAATAGGTATGTCTTTAGAATGATCAGTATTAAAATAATGCCGACATACAACTTGGGTTTATTGGTCAAAGAAGTTCATGTTATCTCTGTCATGAAATATGTCAGCAATAGGGGCTTCCCCAGTGGCGCAGTGGTTGAGAGTCCGCCTGCCGATGCAGGGGACACAGGTTCGTGCCCCGGTCCGGGAAGATCCCACGTGCCGCGGAGCGTTTGGGCCCGTGAGCCATGGCCGCTGAGCCTGCGCGTCCGGAGCCTGTGCCCCACAACGGGAGAGGCCACAACAGTGAGAGGCCCGCGTACCACAAAAAAAAATAAAAATAAAAGAAATATGTCAACAAGAAAAATAGCTTGGGATGACGGTTGACTTTGTTTAATGTCTTATGAAGTTTTTGTGGTTAGTCTAAACATAATTATCAAGAACAAGTGAATTAAATAGATACAGTGGAATAAAAGTTTTTATGTGAACTTTTGAAATTGTTTCCCCAAATCTTTTCGGTAACCTGAAACCTTAAAGTTTCACTAAGTTAAATTAGATGACAGATAGTTATTAAATATCTAGATCATTTCCAGATAAGATTAAATAATTACTGAACACAGGTTTGTCCATTTGGGGCTTCCTTTTACAGAGGAACTAAAGATACTTGGGTTTATTAGTAAATATGTTTTGTGCTACACTGAAAAATTTACTATGAGAAAGCAATTGTTTCTACAGATTATAAAAAGTATTTACAAAGTTGTCAAGCCACAGAATGCTAATATAAAAGATAGTTCACTGTTGTTTACCTCTTTATTTTCACTAAAAATTAAGGTTTTTTTAGAGTTAAAAATTCTAATATATATAGTAAAATTAGAGCTACTAGAAATAATAAAAGAAACATCTCTGTGTAAAAGGAGAGCAGGATGTGTGTTTTTTGTTGTTTTTTGTTTTGGAGGGTTTTTTTTTGCAGTATGCGTGCCTCTCACTGTTGTGGCCTCTCCCATTGCAGAGCACAGGCTCCGGACGCGCAGGCTCAGCGGCCATGGCTCACGGACCCAGCCACTCCGCAGCATGTGGGATCTTCCCGGACTGGGGCACAAACCTGTGTCCCCTGCATCGGCAGGCGGACTCTCAACCACTGCGCCACCAGGGAAGCCCCGGATGTGTGTTTTTGATGAAAGAAGGTATGAGGAATGGAGATGCATTTTTGTTAAGGAAAAGAAAGTTTGTCCTACAGTGAGACTGGTTATTTCAGAACGGGAAAGAGGAAAAACATAGGACGAAACTGTAGACGGATTGTGGAAAAGGAATCTTGGTAAAGGAATTTTATGTGTGATCAAGATGGCTAATATTGGAATTAATTTATTTAAGTTTAAAAAAATGAAATGAATTTTGGTGCAAAATGAAAACTGGTTTTTTCTCTGTTAAAAAGACTAATTTTTTTTTTTTTTTTAGATTTTGGTCTGCTTTGAGAACAGTCGTGAAAGTTTCTTTACATTTTAAGTAATCTGCCTAGAAAGTGAAGATTCTGTGTTTTGCCAAAATAATTGTCTGTGACAACTACTTAACTTTCTATATTTGCCTGCAAAGTCTTCAATTGTCAGTTTGGTTAAATGAATAACTAAGTATTGTTTCACAGTTACCTATGATCCTATTTGACCAAGTGTTTTGAAACCTTTGATGTTTTTGGCAAATGCCAAAAAATTAAATTATAATAAAGTTTTTTTGATCTTGAACCAACTTCAAAATTTTCCAGAGGGCCCCTGGAACATCTCAAAAGATCTGTTCTCTCTCTCCTTATAAAAAAGGAGAAGTTAAACTAATTAGGCTTATTTGATATGTTAAATTACATGGGCATTGTCAAATAAGAAAGTAATACTAAGCCCTCTTGATGTTGTATTTGTATAGGTATATTTTGTAAGTGTTCTAGAAACTGTGCAATTCCTGGAAATCTGATATGTTGTGGTATAATGTTATCAGTCATAAGTCTAGTTATTCTCTTAAACTGTTGTATATCACAGAGATAACTACATTTCCTTATCAAATGAACTCTTATCAGATCTTTAACAATGGGTATTTTAAAAGTCTTTGTCATTTACAGAGTTTTGTCTTAGATGTTTTTGCAAAAGTGTTCCTACAATAGTACTTCATCTTCAAGGAGATTCAGGGAAAGGACTTTGACAAGTACAGGTTTCTAATAACTCTAAGATCATAAAACTGAACAGAATTCAAGCAGAACGAGTATAATTACATGGCACTGAATGAACTGAGGATGATCATAATTTTTAATAATATTTTTGTTTGAAGCACTGCTGGTTCCTTAATGTTTAGTTTTTCCAGATTTGAGGAAATCTTTCCTCTTAAGCTCTCTATGACTTACAGCAATTTTGTAAAGTATGTCTTTGTAAACAAAGGTGAAACGTTTACTTTTTCTCCTTACCTGATCCTTCCAGAATTTGCAAAATCTTGGGTATTCTTTTCATGGCAATGTAATTCATTATTTGCATAAGTTCAATAAGAATATGTTCTCCTTGTAAGAGGACACAACTGGAAACGTTGACTATATTACCAAGTCTTATATCTGAGAGAGATGTGTATAAATTCACACATAGCTCTGAGGATGTATACACACACACACACACACACACACACACACACACACACACACACACATATCAAATTGTATAGCTTTAAAAACTGCTTGGAAAAATCAGCCTGGTACCTTGCTTATAAGGTTCCTGGAGGACTTACTTCTAGGTGAGTAAGAAAGGTCACTGCCTGATGGCTCAGGAACCTCAGGATATTTGGGGGGGACCTTGAGAAGAGAGGAATTCACCCAAACTATAGGTATTGCAGGTAAACTCTAATGGTAAGTCCGTGGCTTGGCTTCCTGGCCTCAGAGGCTTTTAAAAGGTCAATCTGAGATTCCTTATGAAAAGTTCCAGCAAAGCAGTCTTTAAAAGAGCTTATATGGTCAATCACTATTCTTGCTGCACTTACGTAAATAATAAGGCCAAGATTAATGGAAGCAAGTTAGTTTTACTGTGATTATCTTTGGTTAAAAGAAATGGGGTAATTGAAGACAGAAAAATTATATTTGCACCTTCCTAGATATTAGATGCTAGTTCGGCTAATTGTTTTTGAGGTTTTGTTATGGACTGTGCCCTGAATTCTCCTAGTTTCCTCCAATAGCTGGCTACGACTCTCCTAACTAAGTTGTCCAATTTCCTCCCACCCTTCTGATTTGGAATCACTAAGAACAAAGATTGCCCTTGAATCTCCCTGGAAGGGACTATACCAGGTCCTCTTCACTACCCAGATGACTTGAACCAAAGGTATATATCTCACAGCTGAAGAAGTCTCCACTGATACCTGGTCCTCTACACAGGCCAGAGACCTCAAAATCAAATTGACTAGGAAGAGACTTAGCCAACATTGAGGACTTGCGTCCTCCCAAGACACAGGATCAAGACTTCACACTTCAACTAAACATGCAACCCTTTCTTCTCGTTTTCCTTCCTTTATGGTGACATTGGCCTGGAAAGATAATGCCATCGTCCATATCTCCCAGGCCACTGTTAAGACAGGTGACCTCTGGAATTTAGAGTAACTTTTAATTTCAGGGTAGGAGATGTACTTCCTGAATGCACTACAAAACCTGACGAACCCCTAGCTTGAATGGGCAATTGCAACAATTCCTGAGAATGAGCTCATTAACCACCTTAGTGAAAGTGGTTGGCGCTCTGGCAGGATTTACCTTCGTCTGTGGTGGTTATCATTCTCCTTGGGCCTATGGATGCCTAGACGGCTGGTGCACGGCCAGGCGGTGCCTCTTAGGTTCTCTAACTGTGCCCCGAACTGTTCACCAACAAACAAAGACACATCATTGGTCAACTCCCCTGAATTTGCCTTGTCCAGTTAGAAAAGCCTTAACAGGAGTCTCTCATGATTTAGGATTCACTTCCCTTGGCAGTGCCCTACTTCCCTGGTTTGGAGTAAATGTACATGAAGCTATGACCAGGAACCTCTCCTCAACTCCTGAAAACACTGCAGAATCCACTGCTAAGGTGACAGCTGCCGAACCAAAATCCTCAGACTTTCTGGCCGAAGTTGTTCTTGGTAACAGGAAAGTCCCTGATTATCCTCTAGCGGAGCAAGGAAGGGTCTGTCCTGTGGTCAACACCACCTGCTGCACCTGAATTAACTCTTCTGGGGAAGTTGAAACTCCGTTACAGAAGATGACCAAACAAGCCACGTGGCTTAAGACGGTGACTCCTTCATTTGGGTCCTTCTTTGACTTACTTGGTTTTGACTGGTTTGGATCTTGGGGACCATGGCTCCAAAGTGCACTCCAAACACTGGGAATTAGCTTGTTGTAACAATCATTATAATCCTGGCACACTGTATTTTCTTTCTTTTTTTTTTTTTTAATTTCTTGGCCACGCCACGTGGCATAAGGGATCCTAGTTCCCTGACCAGGGATTGAACCCACGACCACTGCAGTGGAAGTGTGGAGTCTTAACCACTGGACCGCCAGGGAAGTCCCTGCATTTTCTAAAAAGGTTTAAATGCGTGTCTGCAGCCGCTAACCGCCAAGCACATGATCTCCCTAAGACTGGAAGGCCAGAAGAGGAATGAAGAAAATGGCCAGCTGAAAAATTGTGAACCTGATGTCACAACCTGTGAACACCACACAGAGGATCAACAAACACTGAGAGCTTCAGAGCCGTAGCTGGGAGTGGTGCCAACGCCTCAAATTTGGATCACATTTCTCAGTTAAGCTTGAGTCTGATCAAAAGGGGGGAATTGTTCAAAAAGAGACAACAGGCCCCAAATGGAGTCACTTGTGCTAAGCCCACAGCACCAAACCGAGACTTAATACCTAACCCGACTGCAGAGTCAGCGCCTCCCAGGAATGTGATCTTGACCAGACAGTCTGGAATTCCCTGGGCAGCCCTAGGGAGGTAAACACCTCATAGCCCCCTGCTGGCTCCCAAAGGGAGGTGACCTTGCCTGAAACAATGCACTCTTTGCTAGTTGCCCTTTCCCTGCCCCTTCTGTCCATAAAAGCCTTTCACTTTGTGCAGCTCTGGGGAGCTCCCTCCTATTGGCTCCATGGGATGCTGTTTGATTCTTGGATCACAGAATAAAGCCAATTTGACTTTTCAGTTTACTGGGTTGAATTGTTTTCTAACATTCCCTTTAGGGTGGTTTCTTCCAGGACACCATGTTGATGACGCAGATGGCACTACCGGGAGCCTTTCTTCCCACCTGGGAAAAAGCGGGAACCGTGGTGGAGCTCAGTGGAGGAACGAGGCATGGAGGAGGCTGCCAGGCCCAATTCTGTGGAGCAGGAAGCTTAAGAATTTGGGGAGCTCTCTTTAAGAAAATTACAAATGAACCTTGTGAACACAATGCCAGAGCCCCTCTGGAGACCTAGGAAGGGCTGCACAGTGAGAGGTCCTGAAGTTTAAGCTTCATTAGCTTCAGGGTAAATTCAATCAGGTAAGTGAAAATATTGATACATTGAAGGAAAGGAAGGCTGGATATCGGAGGAGGATATTACCTTCTTTGGGGAGATTTCCTTGAAAATAATAGGATTTTATAAATCCACAAAAACTATATAATAAATGAGTCTTTTTCCAATTCAAAGGCTAAAATAATAACTGACCAACACTCTATAAATGACTTAACCATTGTTGTCCTTTGGCTGTAACACTAACTGGTGTTAGTGACGATTTCCAGCACTCACCCAAAAAGTATTTTCTTGGAAACTGTTTTCTTATGGACTCATAATTAGTCAAGATATATATATATATATATATATATATATATACACATACACACACACACACACACACACACACACACACACACACACACATTTACATATATATAGGCCACACCACGCGGCTTGTGGGATATTAGTTCCCCGACCAGGGACTGAACCCAGGCCCTCGGCAGTGAAAGCTCGGAGTCCTAACCACTGGACTGCCAGGGAATTCCCAAGATATTCTGTGTGATTATTATCTTACAGAACTAGCATAAGCAAGGTTATCCTTACTGCTCTTTTCGGCACCTTACCACATATGATATAGGAAGATCATATGTATTTTCTATTTCCTTCGGCCAAGGCACAGCTAGCTACTGAGTAGAATGTATTTGTTCTCAATTCTTTTCTGAACTAAGAAGTCTTTGACTCCAAGCCTAAGCCTCCACCCCAGATCTCACAGAAACACAGGAATTTTTACCTGGAAGGCCCTTTGTCAAAGATCCCTGGGCCCAGTATCCTGCTTCCAGACAAGCAGATGAGTCTCTGCATTAAGGATTTCCTGAGGAGTACCAGACACCAAAGTTTGCATGACTAGGACTCAGTCCTCTCGGGTGGGACGTCTGAATTCTAGGCTTTCTCCTCAACTGTGAAGGATATTATAGGGGAGCAAACTTCGCCACCTCCAAACGTCTCTTTGGCATGTGGATTATATCAAGGTGAAAACAATCAAGGCACCAAAACTCAGGAAGAAATTCTGACCTTCTCCCAACTGACTAAAAAAATTCAGCTAGAGGGCCTGTTCCCGGGATAGAGCTGTCCCCGGAGACGTCTGCAGAGAGTATGGGCTCAGTGCAGTGGGCGCAGGACCTAGTGACCAGAGTCCACACTGGGTCCCATAGTCTCTGCAGGGCCCAGCAAACAGCTGTGTACCAAACATTTGCTTTTCCATCTTCATGTGAATTTCCTTCCATCCCTTCGAAGTCCCAGCCACTTCCCCCAGCATCCTCTTTCGTCTTCAGCTGAAGATGGTATATAAGGTGAGGGTTTCCGCCATTGGAGGAGTTACTCAGTTATCCTGGGTCTCTCCCATGTACACATGTTATTCAACTTTTGTTTGATTTTCTCTTGTTAATCTGTCTTATGTCCATTTAATTCCTAGACCAGCCAGAAGAATCTAGAAGGGTAGAGGGAAATGTATTCCTCCCCAACAATATGCACAGTTGGTATGTGTAACAGAGATACAACATCCCTCCCCCAATTCACCTCATTTTAGAAGGCAACGTGAACTGTTTAATCAAGAAAAGGATTCTTTCATATACAAATAATATTGTGCTTTGTTTTTATAGGTATTTTAAATAAATACCTTTATTGTTTAAGGCAAAATAATACACATGCTCATTCTGAAAGCAGCTCCTTTGCCCCTTTCCTGTTTGCCTATTTCTGTTCCCATCTAACTTTTTTTTTGCGGTACGCTGTGGAGCACAGGCTCCGGACGCGCAGGCTCAGCAGCCATGGCTCACGGGGACCAGCCGCTCCGCGGCATGTGGGATCTTCCCAGACCAGGGCACGAACCCGTTTCTCCTGCATCGGCAGGCGGACTCTCAACCACTGCGCCACCAGGGAAGCCCTCCCCTCTAACTTTAAAAGAACCTAATTGTAGGAATGAGATCACTAGGCAATTTAACGTAACTCCTGACTTATGCTCTTCTGAAAGCACACCATGCCTTGTCTAACCTGTTGATTCTTTTCCTAGATAAAAAGCAGTGAAAATGAAGACTTAAGCAGTTAAAATGACTAGCTCTCTGCTCCGCAACAGCCCCCTTAGCGATCCTGCACGCAGATCACTTGGGCAAGAGAACATCCGAAGAAAGAGTCAGCCAGTCTGCGACACAACAGAGAATGATGCAGAATCCAACCTCCTGCCTCGATGATTCACTGAGATCCTTCCGCTTTTTTCCCCTTTAAAAACTGTCATGGGGCTTCCCCGGGTGGCGCAGTGGTTGAGAGACCGCCTGCCGATGCAGGGGACACGGGTTCGTGCCCCAGTCCGGGAAGATCCCACATGCCGCGGAGCGGCTGGGCCCGTGAGCCATGGCCTTTGAGCCTGCGCGTCCGGAGCCTGTGCTCCGCAACGGGGAGGCCACAACAGTGAGAGGCCCGCGTACCGCAAAAAA